>NC_135439.1:11819376-11839376 GCF_051991255.1 Vanacampus margaritifer
GTGAAATGTTTTTGTTGGGCAACAAAACAAAGTGGTAAAAGACAGTAACGAACTTTCAGGTTTTGGCGAAAAGTCAATGTTGCATTAACCGCTAATATTGGCTATCACCGGCAATGAGCTCTCTTCTTTTTTCAGGGGATTTCTAAGCAGAGAACAATTTGATTGGCTGCTTGCAGTTGAGTAAACGAGCTTACCTCTTTGACGTTAATTGGAGCCAGTCTTTTCTCTCTCTCGCTGAGCAGTGGTGGGAGGGGAGAGCAGTTGCATACAGGAAGAGAAGAGAAGACAAGGGATGGAGGGAGGGAGGGAGGGAAGTTGGATGAAAGACACATCACAGGGCGACCATCTTGCAACAGGACTGCTCATAACATTAGACAAAGGAGAACTGATTTAAATAACTGTAGATTGCTCTACTCTCCCAAATTTTCACCCGATTTTCAAATGGCTTGGTTTGCCAGGTAAACCTAGTGTATATACAACTATTCTGCAAAAAAAAAAAATCTGCGATTTAAACATTCAGCCTGAATCATAGCCACGTTAATAAGGTTTGTAATAAACCAATCTATTTGTAAATCAATCAGTGAGTTATGAGTGATTAAGTAAATCCACGTTACTTCAGACTAGAGCAGTCCCCTGTACCAAGATGGCCGACGATATCATATAGATATCTATGGTTACAGTTATATGGATGTGTTTTGATTAATGTGCATTGTTAAAAAAGAAAAAACATGGTGCCAGCGTGTACTATGTTAGCCCCAAGGGCAACATGAGTAGCCCAATGATCTGTTCTAAAAACAATTTTTTTTTTTATGTTTTTGGTAACTTGCGAAATATACTCGTTGAAGCTGTTACTGTAAATGTGTCTTCTTGCAGTGGAGTGTCCTGTGTGCTCCGTAAGTGTGTCTCAGCCGTTTATCAACAAACATCTGGACATGTGCCTCACAAGCGGAGAGAAGAAGGAAAGCTTAAGGAGGTAATAACAATTAAACACATCATTTAGACTAAAGCAACACAGAAGTATTTACAAAAGATACTTTAAAAATACCAGAAAACACATTTTAATTGGTGATGGTTTACATACTTTACATATTTTTTTCCAAATTATATAGATCAAACAAAGCAGTAGATGTTCACTTTTATTTATTTATTTATTTGACTTTGAATTGACGCCCTGTTGCTCCTTGTTGCCCTGGCAAATGAAGACTACTTAAAGATTTGAGGTGTTCTTATCTCTTTTGAGTCTTACTGCTCTAAATGATTTATACTGCACCGTGAGCAGCAGGTCGATTGTCTTTTAATCACTGGTTATATTTTTGCACCAGCATAGAATACTTAATCTGGACGACACCTTTATGTCACAGTGAAGAACAACAATTATTCTGGACTGAGTAGCAAACAAGGCATCATGTGTAGGTCTCCTCTTGCAGAAAATAACTTATTGTAAAAAAAAAAAAAGTGCAGTAGGCATTTTTTATTTTAGTTGGCTGCCTGACAGTGCCAATATTTTTTGTACCCATTTGTGTATTTATTACTTTTGTTCAAAGCAAACTGAGACCATGCAGCTTACTAGGCCTTTTGTCATTTTTAGAGCATTAATCATCCCCCAAATTTAGCAATGCTCAAGTATTGCCTCGGGTTTGTCTTTTTGATATTGTTGTTGTGTTAGTTTGTAGACATTTTCATCAGAGTAGTTCATTGTTGGATAGCACAGTGGCGTGAATGCCGACAATCAGTGGATTACCCCAGTTCAAATGTTTGTTACAGCTCCTTCGGCAAGTCAAGGCGCCCGATGGGAAAGCTGGTGTACAACCTGCTGAGCCTGCAGGAGTTGAAGCGGAAGCTGAAGGAATGCCACCTTTTGGTGAAAGGCTCCCGAGATGAGATGATGAAAAGGCACAAGGAGTTTGTGCATATTTATAATGCACAGTGTGACTCCCTCAACCCCAAATCAGGTGACGGATTGCAGTCCTTCAAAGCTGCTATGTATTTCTGTATCTTTCTGTAACTCCAGGCACATCCAGTGCTCGAAGCACTGCCTCTGGCGGTCTTACGGGATTTATAGAACTGTAGTTTGTTTCCCTTCATTGTCTCAAAGGGTTGAGATAAATTACTTAGCTGGTGATTTAAAGCACAGTTGACTTGAGCATTCTTATGTGTAACAAACATGTCATTCCTATTCCTCAACAGTTGAAGAAATTGCTAAAGAGGTGGAGGCCGCTGAGAGGGTCAAAAATCAGCTACAGGACAAAGTCAAACCTGTGAGTTGGAAAGTCTGGTTATTGTATTCATTCTTTATAATGTCTAGTTAATAGGGATGTCACAATACCAGAAATGTAATAATCGATTCCGATACTGTTGAAATTTTACGATTCTCGATACCATTTCGATACCACGGTAAAAATAGAAAGTAAACAATAAATCCCATGTACTTCAACACACACACACACCTTTATTAGAAGTGAACAACAATATTGTGTGGTTAAACAGAACAATTAGCATGTAGCTTTAAAATATTAAAATAAAATACTTTGCATTAAAGTATTAAACAAATAGAATAAACAGTACAATAAAATAATGTGCAAGTAGACTTAAGTATTAAACCATAAAATACTGTGCATCACAGTGCATGTAGTATTCAAATATTAAAAAATTAATACTGCTTATTTACCAACCAGTTGCAAAACAGTAACATAAAATAATATACATTAGTGCGTGTGGCCTTCAAATATAAAACGATAACCTGAAATACTGTGCATGTTGCCTTAACACTATGTAACTGGGCATGGTGGCGCTACTTTTTTTTTTTTTTTTTTTTGCATGTGTAGCGCTTTTTCATTTTTGGCGGTGAATGTTTTTTGATGCCTACGGCTATTGTAACGTGTGGTGGCGCCGAGCCCGTTGTTTTTTTTCTCTCTCTTTCTAAAAGTGAATAAAGTGAATCCGTGGACTGACAGTCCATTGGTTGCACTCCAATTTTTTTTGTTGCTGTCCCGCTGCGCCATACATGGCCGATCAGCCTGCGCGCGTTATAGCACACGCACACACAGATTGCAAGCCGTAATTTACCGACATGGTGCGGTGGCGAAACCCTTTTTTGTGATAGCCGATTTAAAACTTTCAAACCCATTTTGCGGGACAGGCGAGGCTGAACATAACGTTACTTCGCCAGGCAGCTGATTTGGCCTACTGTGGGGTGGGTCATCATACTAACGTTATTAGATATGGGCAACAATGATAACACGGGAATTCAAATGCACTTTGTACAAGTCTGGCTGTCGATCTTTTACATGTTTTGCTAAATTGGATGTCTCCCCCCCCCCCTTTCGCCTGGAAACGGTTACGACATCTTTTGCATACAGGTATTTGAGGATCAATCATTAATCCCTGCTCATCAACCTCAAATCCAAAGTACTTCTATACGCGACTTTTGGCATTTTTCTTTATCAACAAGTAGAGTCGCCGCTGTAGATGCGCGTCCCGTTGCCGTGTTGCAGGTTAGTCACATGACGTCCTCAGACGTTGCGTGAGTTGCCAGATAACCGCTCATTTACTCCGCCAAAACGCCTTGTGTGTTTGTGTATAATTGTTTAATTAAAAATATATTATAATAATTAAAAAAAAACACACAAAAGAAGCGGTCAGATCTGCCGCTTCGGTAACAACGGTACTTCGGGTATTGTAGAAAAGACAGTAGCGTCACATTTTCAGAATCTTTGTACCAAAGTATCGGTTCTCGTTACAACCCTACTAGTTAATATTTTTGTGATTTTATCTTTTTTTTTTTTTTTTTTTTTTTTTTTAAGATTGCTAATGATGATTTCAAATCTGCAGGTTATGGTTTTCTCCAAAAATCACTCCGAGGAGGAAATTAATGAGGTTCACTCCAAATATAGTAAGTGATTTTGTTGTTATTCAGTCACCGTTTACATATCCGGCCTGTACTACAATGATCTCAATGTGATGAATTGCAACAATTTCAACTGCTTAGTTACATGTTGGTTTAATACAGTACACTTGTGAGACAGCTTCTGCACTGCCTAATTTTCTGTATTCATAACAAATATCAAAGCCCACTTAATTACTGTAGTCAAAGTTCACCTGATTGTCATTACCGCTATTCATTTGCTACAAAGAAGCTGGGTGTGTAAAGCCAAAAATAACAAAAAATGTATGTGATGCAAAAGATATTGTTAAATTAGGTCAAATCTGAAAAATCAAGTACATTTTGGGTATACATTTCTTTAAAAAAAAAAATCAGTACTGTAAAGATTGACCTTTGCAAAACTGAACTTTTAAAACATGAGTGCTGCCTTCACTTGAAAAGTTCATACGGACAGAAATGAATGGAAAATAAATCTCAGGTACTGTTTTGTGGCACTGGCATTTTGTGCCAAGCCTTTGCAATATATTTCACAGCCTTAAAAGCTTACAATAAAAACGGCTACAACAAAATACTTCACTGGGGAGCACTGTAGTGAGTCACATGGGGTCCGCATCTCTTTCACAGACAGCTAGTCAATATGAGTAGGCAATGAACCGGGTCAGTAAGATGTCCTCTGTTGCAATAAAAAAGCGAAATTAGATTTTTATGCCTCGTGAGGTGAGGAACAGCTTTTCTTTTGAAGTTCTTTGCAAAGAACACTCATCATACCATGAGACAAGGAGAAGAATTTCAGGTGTTAACTCAATTGCGAAAGTCATTGAAATGCTAACTTTTTTTCTAAAGTTATAAAAGACTATTATATTTTCTAACAATGGACTAAGTGTACTTAATGATTTGACTCCTCTGTTAGAATAGATATTAGTGGCCCATAGAATAATGCTAGAATCAGGTTTTTGGCCCCAAAACTTTTTTTTTTTTAATTAATGAAAAAAATCAAAATCAAAAAATCAAGGCTCTTAGGCCGCGTCCAGACGGAAACAAAGCCGTCTTTGTTCCTCAAACAAATCACGTACACAGAAACATTTCAAGACTTGCATGTGGTCCAAAAGAAGACGCTGAGGACATTTAACGACTGTAATGTATATGCCAAGTCTGGAGTGGCCCTGTAGCGCAGCGACAGGAAGTTAACGGAAAGCGTAGAAAAAGAATCAGCGAAGAAGACGACCACTTTTTTTTTTTTCAGGAAAGCTCAGTATTGTTCATTCGATTTGACATCATCATTGCTCTCTCTTTTTTTTTTTATATATAAAAAAAAGTGGGGACCACTTTTTTTTCTAACTTTATTGCAATCTACAGAACAAACATGACATATCGAATTCTATTCAATATCATTCTATTCTTCTAATTTGTAATTTCTAGTTCCTGATCATAAAGCCGCTTTGGCCGCCGTCATAAGTAGCTACCTATACCTTGAAATAAGGCATTGTATTGGCTAGGGATAGACCAATTATTGGTGCATATTCAATATTTTGATGAATAATGAATGCATTTTAAAGACTCGGACAGCCGAACATAGATAAATTTAAAACTGTTAACTGCAGGGAATTATTTATTTAAAATTTCAGTTATTTGTAATTAGTTATTTTGAAATGTAGTAAACTTTATTTACTGGAGAAAACAACTATTTACTCGTTTTAAGTTTTCATTTAACTTTTTAAGACATGCTGAATGATGACTTTGGGAGCTCTAGTTTTTGGTAGAATTTTAAAACAAAGATGTCTAATGATTTTAAAAATAATTAATTAAAATTTTGCATACCTGAAAAGTTGTTCAATAAACATATCCTTAAAATCATTTTACCAATAATAGTTAAAAATGTATACCAATATTTAGTATTTTTAGTAAAAGTGAATATCTGCTCCAAATATCGATTATTGGCCGCCTTGAATACACATAATCGGCCATGAAAATTCCGTATCTGTCTATCTCTAGTATCGGTCTGATACAGTTACCTGATATATTAGATACGTGTCCTCCCCAATCATGATTCATGAATTCGTTCCGTATGAAAATATTGTCAAACTGTTAAAGAGACAATAATGTACTTTGTAATGCAGACTTGAAATTACGGCTCAATATAGTCTTTGTTTAGAAGTACAGTAATTTCATACAGCATGCTTGTTTCCCTGGAGAGGAGTCCAAATAGTATATAATCAACCACAAGCAGAGTTGTTGTGAGTTCAATGTGCAGTTGAGCAACTAAGATTGGAATGAGAAAAAAAAGTGCCTGTTTGATGATACACCTCATCCCCTCATCCTGCCTGTGCTCAGTGAGTTCACATTATCTGCCCAAAGCCAAACGTACTCAACTAAATCCTGACTGTGTGCGTTTTTATCTTTGAGGCAGATGTCAAACATGGATTGCACCTTTCGCCAATGTTTTCTTGTTAAGAACCTCGGAGGGGGGGGAGAAAAAACCCGTTGAAAATAATTGAAAAATGAATGTGAGTCACAGGAGGAGGCTTCTAATAATAGCCGAACTGCTGTGATAAATAACCTCTTGATTTATCACAGGAGGATGTGGATGAGTCACACTGCCAGTATAGGGAGCCAGCAGATAGGAAACTGTAGCACTCGTGTGCGTGCAGCCTTTTGTCAAAACAAGCCATGTATCATTTGTAGAATCAACAGCTGCTTATTCAACATTGTTAACAAATCTGGAAAGTGCAGCGAGTGACAAAACTGTCTGATGCAGTGCAGTTCACCATTGTAAACTATCGTTGTTAATTATGCCTTCACACTGTCCGTGTAACCTTTTTTTTTTTATCTAACTTTTATTCATTGACTTGTGACTTTCAATGGTGCTTTACCTACAAGATTGACCCAGCAGCCTTCCAACTTCACTCTAGCGGCCATTCCGATGGCCTTCTCACGCGTCATTATCTTCACAGGGAAGCAGCACAGCAACGACTTCAGTCGACTGGTTGCTCAGGTTCGCGGTCGCCTAGATACAACCAGGCAGACTCGGATGAAGGAGGAGGAGGAGGAGTCCGCGGCGGGAGGTGAGGATGCAGAGCAAACGCCTTCGGCAGGTATTGGGATTCTTAAGATATCCTCTTGCATCGCATAAAAGTATTTTGGGACATTTTCGTCCTTGACACATTTGCTATGTACTAAGTAGTTGTTGTCGGGACTTTTGATTTGCTTAAAATTCTTGTTTGTGTTTATTCAGTATGTTAACTTTTTGCATAGCATAAATTCATTTAACATTTTATATTCGTGAAGCAACAAAGATTTAAAATTAAGAAGCAAAAATACGTTGTCGAGAAGCAAATAAAAATTCAATTACAATTGTTATTCATACTTTATTTTACATGTTGTGTAAACTATCAAAATCCAGCAATAATAAATGTGATTAAAAAAAAAAAAAATCTTGTGGTTGTCGTGGCTCAGGGGTAGAGATGGTTGTCCAGTAACCAGAACGCCGACTGTTCTATCCACGCTCTCCCCAAGTCATGTGTCGTGTCCTTGGGCAAGACATTTCACACACATTTGCCTCCAGTGCTACTCACACTGGTGTATGAATGGTGCGAATGTTTGGTGGTGGTCGGAGGGGCCCAAGGCACACACTGGCAGCCACGCACGCTTCCGCCAGCCTGGCTATTAAAATTGTTTACTGCCACCGGTGTGTGAATTGTGAGTGCATTAATAATGTATCCAATGTAAAGCGTCTTTGAGTGTCTAGAAAAGTGCTGTATGAACTGATGCGTTATTATTATTATTATTAAAATATGTGTATTTGTTGGGCCTGGTGACTAGCTGTAATTTACAATGAACAAAATGGCCCCTCTAGTCCGTGAGAAGCTTCATGTTCTAAATACCAATTGCGCTGAATTTGAAAAGAAAAATGTAATGTTCCTGCCACCAGTGTCCAACATGAAACACTAATGCCACATAGTGGCATAAGATTTTAACACGCATCAGTGACTCAATGTTTCACACTTCTTTTAACCGTAACTGTAACTTCATGAATTGCTTACTATAAAATTGCTGCATCAATTAACTAAGATGTCAATCACATTTGTATTTTGTAACCATATTTGTCCACTTTTATTTTAATTAACAAGAGTATGAAGAACTTGAAAAAGATACTTTATTTTACATTTAGAACAGCTAGAATGTGCGATTAATTTACAATTAATTGCGTGTCAACTATGAAAATGCGGTTATTTACGATTAGCGACTGACAGCCCTAATATATAAGTATAATATGTGTGTGTGCATTTGTGTATATGCAGTGTGATGTGGGCATTCACTTCTAAGTTGCATTAAACACATTCAATTAGATTTGATGATACCTGCAGAAGCCCTGATGATAAAAATAAAACATCATCTTGTATCATTCAGCTCAAGTTGCCGAATCAAGTCATTCCATGGCTATGGAGTCTGAGGAAGGAGGGGAAGAAAAGCAGCCTTTTACGAGAAGCATTGTCTTGTCAAACAGCCCCACTTACGGTGACATGTCTGACAGCAGGTAAATCCTCCATAAGGTACTTGCACGTGACACCCAAAAATCTTTAGTGAGACTTGCTTGGAGGCTGAATTATTAGCCCCAGAGCTGTTAAGTAAATTTTCCCTCTACTTGAGGACATTGCTGGCTGGCTTTGCTATGTGAGATGTGTGGCATGCCTGGCAGAATGCTGGCAGGTTTTTTTGCACGGAAGTGCGAAACCACAAATGGACTGCAAAAGAGATGTCTGCCCTATCTTGTGGGTGCTGATGATGTGCTGTAAATCATACAAATTGCCCCTAAGCGGGGATTTGATAGCAGTCTTTCAAATGCGTACAAGAAAGTAAAGCCCCAATGTTCCTGAGCTAGAACAAGTCTGAATGCAACCACCATTTTGTGAGAACATTAAAATACGCATGATATTCGCACAAGATGTCCACGGTGTATTTTATGTGAGCTCAGGTCAGCTAGTAGATGATTTTGTTGTTGTTTTTTCCTTTGACTTTTTGAGACTTGTTTATAATCAATAAGGGGTACTCAAAGTAAAATGTGAGAAGAGAAGACTATACAGTAAGTCCTCTACATAATGCGTTTGCATTTCACTGTTCACTGATTCACATTGGGGTTTTTTTCCCCTGTGGAACCACTCCATTTGATATTCACAAAAAAAAAAAAGCGACTTATTCATAAATTTTGTACCCTTTGCGAAATGCCTTATGATGTATGCTGAAGTGATATACAAGTACAGTTGAATGTTGAGAATGAGGGTAGTTAACTCATTCAATGAAGTAACTCCCTTCGCTCCCGGCTGGTTTACTCGACTTTGACTGATATTGCAAGGCCCACAGAATATTGTGTTCTATTGCTATGAATACATGGAACCTACCAAAAGAAAGATTAGTCTCTTCTTTAATCAGGAAAAAAAGTATTTGTATTTGTTTTCGCTTTGCAGCAATTAGCATTAGAATATAGCTAAGTTTCGTCAATATTCACATTCCTGGTGAAAACAGACAAAAAGAGCTTGTTGTGCCATGGCCCTGGCTAATCTCTTATACTCTGCTGCCACCTGCTGGCCGTTTTTTATTTATTTATTTTTTTAATAACTACCATTGCTTTAAGCCACAGCTTCACGTTAGAAGCTACATCAAAGCATTCCGCATATTATTGCATAAAAAAAGACAAAAATGTGTTGATACGTTTTTGGGAGTGAAGGACAAGCGTTAAAAGACGTTTGAATAAGTTAAAGGGGGAAGTCATTGTTCATTAAGAAAAAAAGAAAATGCTACATACAGAATCTCCGCACAGCATTCAAAGTTAATACATCGATACGCTATAATTGGCCCGCCGATTAGTCGGTCAGGCTTTAGTTTGATGTACTGGGATGATCCTTCTGATGTTTTGAGTGTTTGTCTGTGGCAGTTGTCGTCCCGCATCTCCCGATCTCCTCCTGATGTGTATTGAAAATGCAAGGATCACATAATGAGGGAAACCTGCTCATCACAGCAGCAGGGAAGAGTCTCACGCTGTGTGTATATGATATGACGTTTACTTTTATAACTTCTAGTGTGATGTCTGGCACCAATTAAGATTCAGCGCAGTGCAGTCCACACCACAAACTTCATTAAAGCCGTGTGTGTCCACAGTAATTCCACATCATCAGTCAACTTTAACAGATTTTCCTCATTCTTCTTCTTCTTCTTTTCCCCACCTTCAGTTCACTTTCGGACATCTGCGCACCAGAACCTTCCATAATCGAGTAAGTCATTTCAACCGTTAAAAAAAATAAATAAAAAAATTCAAAAATCTCATTCTAAATTTTTCAGTCTTTTTTTCCCCAGTAAACGGATCATCAGAGAATTGGCCTGTGATGCAAATGTTTGACATACCTGGTTTAAGCTATAAATATATCACAAATAGGTATGGGCCGATTTTACCAGTATGACGATTTACTGTTTTTGTCAAGGTTTCAAAAACCACTAATACTGACTGTCACCGGTAATGAGCTCTTTTCTTTGAGGGGACGTCTAAGCAGGGCACAATATGATTGGCTTGCAGAGTTCAGTTAACCAGTCACCTCTTTGAAGTAAATTGCCTCCCATTAACTCCCCCTTCACGGTACAATGGAGGAGTGAGCAAGGCGAGATACGGCAGACACAGATGCCTTTTAATGTGCATTTTTAAATAAAAATAACAATAATAGAAGAAATAAAGGTGGCAGCATGTACTTGTTAGCCCCAATGACAATATGAGTAGTTCATGGGTCTGTTTGAAAAATAGCTTACCAGTAATGGGACTTTAAGAAGAATTACAGCAGAGGAAAAATGTTATCATTTACCCTAATGTTGAACAAAAAAAATGTAATTTCAGAGCTGTAGTTTTAATACCGCAATATTTTTGCTCACAGTTATCATATCGTCGCAATCTAATATTGACCCATGTCTAATCGCAAACTATAATCCCAAAACATTATTTTTGATGTTTACAAAGAAAAATATTTACATGCACTTGGGGTAGGCAAACTTGGCTATACCTCTTTGGCAATACCTCCTTGACAACATTTACTACTTTCCTGGTAGCCAGGGCTTTGGCGCCATCATGTGGCATCTTAGGATATTACAGAAAGCACTAAAAAAGGTATATAGGTGAGTTTTCAGCAAATAGATAATCGGTTCCACAGGAAAAAATACGACTACAATGGTATTGGTTCTTTTCACTTTGAATTGTTGATTTATGGTCGGCTTCCCTTGAAAGCTGGCTTTGCTGTTGTCAGCACAGTGTTTTCTTCCCGCACTGTAAATGTCATGCTTGTAAATTTCTCAATAGGTTGTCAGTGAGGTGGGAGCACGTTGCCAGCCAATTGAAGTGCCGAGTGAAAGATCAGCGCTCCCTTGGCTTTTTGTACACTTCCTCATGTGTTTCTTGCTGCTCACAGTTGTTTAGGCTTCAGACTTCTGTTTTCAAGCTAAACATTGAAAATAATGACTTCAGACTTAGTGGAGACTTTGAGATTGGGCGTGGAAGTGCCATGTCACTTCCATGGAAGGAAGCGGGAAAGAAAGGCTTAATCTCCACATTGCAGATTGTCATAGTTGGCGAGTCAACTGTTTTGTTTTTTGTTTTTTTAGATAAATTACACAAGCATACAATATCAGCCCATTGCCCGTCCACTATAGCCAACTCCGTCATCATTCTAGCTTCCACTCGCCACGTGGACTTGTGACCCAAATTCCAGTGCTGGAATGTTATTTTTCCTGCCAATAAAGTCAGGATAAAGAGACATGGGACACCTTGTCATAGGTTGTGAGCTGATATCAATCTTGACTCCTTTCTTGTGAGGGGGGCCTCCGCATTTGAGCTTTAACAGGTTCCACATGTGGACGTTGCAACTTTTTGCTGGTTGTCACAAAGACGTGTGGAAATTTTTACTATAATATGCTTTGGAGGGGGGAAAAAGTGCGCAATTTTTTTTTTCCTGGAGAAAAAGTGCACAAATAATAAATGGTGTTAAAATGAAATGAACCTATTTTAGTGTGCATATCCTGTAAATATATAGTCTATTATTTGATCATTAAGATGATGAAGAAATCAATCCTGTCAGTCATAATTAAAATGAAATTGACCCCATTAAAAAAAAATCTAGATGACATTTCACCAATTGTTTAATGTGCAAGGGAGAAATGATTCCTGAAGGCCAAATTTGTTGTTTTCTCTCCCTGTCATCAAAAGAACACAAATTATAGGAAGACATATGTGAATATGGCACTAATTGTCTTTTAATTAGATGGCATACACTCATATCTCTGCAGGGAGATTTTAAACCAGTTGAATTGTAATGAATTTGCCGGTGACAAAATTCGAACCCTGTGTGCCGAGATAGCGGGTAATAATTGTTGGTCATCCCAGCAGCATTCTAATAGAGCGCAGATTCACTTGGACGGAGCAGTTGCACACTTTTTGCTTAACATTAATTAAAGCTTTTTTATGTTAGTGGGTTTGTAAAGCCTCGGTTAATTGCTAGTCACATTTATCTCTCATCTTATTATTATTTTTTTTGGTGTGTTCAAAGAAATGTGAGCCACAGAAATGATAAAGAATCGGTGATCACTTTGGGAGTTTGTTGATATTCAATAGTATGTTGAATTCCGCTATTTTGTTTAATGCAGGGAAAAATTTTTTTTTCAAAGCTTGCTACTAATCCATCTTATTTGGCAAATATACTGTATGTAAATAAAACGGATCCTATAGCGCCAAAACGTGACATGATTGAGAAAAACCGAACAGTTTTGGATTCCACACCAAAATATTAGTTAAAAACAGCCATGACAAAAATTGTTTCCCCCAGTGTAATGCGTTCTATCCCCACAGGCCAGATTGGACCCCATGACAGTCCTGTACTGGCCCCATGGCCGTATGTTTGACACCTCTGCTATATATCCTTGAGTCTTAATACATACAGTACACTAGGTCCTATTATGTTGTATATCTTCCTTGTGCATCTTCAGTAGCTTTATAAATTGCAGGAAGCAGGCAGATAACTCAATGTATAGTAAATGCCACTGTTTGACTGGCACAATGTTTGATCCCAAAACAGTTAAGCATCTGCTGGGAGTATCTTCAATTCCAATTAAAACGTCCTTTTCAGGGTTTGTCTTGTAAGAGAGATGTTGCATGTTCTCCCCCCTCCCTGCCCCATTCAAAAATGACCAAATGTTCTTCTGAGCAGTGTCATGACGAGGGCGTCTGTCAAAAAGCGGACGTCTTACTACCGGAAATCCGCCGCTGCTTCAACGAGCACTTTGGGGAAACGACAACGTAAAACGTGACGAGGGATTTATTGACGATGGAGGACGAAAGACTGCACACGTTCCAGACAGAACTTGATGGCATAGAAAGGATTAAGAGAGACGTTTGTATGAGCCTTTTTGCATGTCATGGTAGTTTTTGTGGTCAAATTGTTGCGTTGCAATCCAATGTATGTCTTTTGTGGCCCTCCGTATTATTAGGTTGATTGTTTATGCTGCTCCTTGTTTTTACATCAATTGTATTTTTTTTCAACATTCCAAGCTCCCTGTATGATGTGGATTTTAGTTTGATTGTAAATAAAGTTTACCAATAGTTATTGATCAATTTTCACTTTACCAATTTTATTTTAGATGAGTATTATTAAAATTATTAAAGTATTATTAAAAATTAATGGACACACATACTTGCAAGAGAAACAGGATACATGAAAACATGCATATAGTATAATTTTACATATTTAAGATTAACCAAAGAATTGTTGACCAAATTAATAAAATTGGTACCACACGATTGAATTAAGTTAATCAAAATGAATATTTTATGTTTAATTATGAGTTCATTTAACTTAATACATTCACTTATTGAATATATTAAGTTAATCTAAACTGAATATATTAAATTTAGTTAATTATGAGTTCATTAACTCTTTGACTGCCAGACGTTTTCAGAAAAGGGATGCCGTGGGTGCCAGCCGATTTTAAGCATTTTGACTGATCTTTCAAGGTCCATAGAAAAGTATGTGTTTGGACTATGGAAACACACATACTACCAAAAAAAGATTGGACTCTCATCTTTCATCAGAAAAAAAAAGTTTGTTTCTACCTTATTCCATTTTTCAGTAATCCACAATAGAAAATGGTTAGTTTCACCTCTGTTTTGAAACAAACGTCTTTTAACGTCTTTGGCACTCCTCCATAGGATTTTACTAAACGTTATTTAATGTTTTTGGCAGTCAAAGAGTTAAACGTAATATGTTAACTTAATACAATCGTGAGTTACCACTTGAAGCAATTTTTATTAAGTTCAACAATTCTGTTTGATCTTAAATTGGTTCAACAAATCTCTTTTTAGAGTGTATATTACCCTAAATACATTTACATACAACACTCTATTTGTGTGAGTAAATAAACCAACATTGGCTCTGTCCCTTTTAAACTCAGTGCTGGGCTAGCGCGTTCACCGAATTTGGGTTACTTTTTTATTTTTTACCCAGCAGAGTGTAGGAGCTCTTTCTTTCGGATTATCTCAGACCCTCATCCTGGTCACAACCTCTTTCAGCTCATTCCCTCAGGTAGGTGTTATCGAACTATGCACACAAAAATCAGACATTCCATTACATAAATAGTTCCCCTTCTAAACAGAATGCGGGAGTTCTATCATGTTTGGGTTATTGTCAGGCCAATTTATGAGAGTTCACTCACTCACAAAGTTGATAAAGACACTCAATTGGATTTCATCCTCTTTGATGGAAAAATGACTGAGGTCACTGTAATTCAATCAATCCAAAGCTGATGGAAAGCTCGGGTTATAGCAAGTGTGTCCACGCCGGTGGAGGAGATGTGGTGTTTATGTAGATGTGAATGAGGGAGAGCGAACTTGATCTTGATTGAAAACAGAGTTTGCCTGGACCTTGGACAGAAAGCGGCACTCCAGACTCTCCCATCGGGCCGAGCAGAGACAAGCTGACGGACAAATCCTGGACTCGTACCTATGCTGCTCAATACACCGCCCTCTGCTGTTTACCTTTCTTCCACTTAGCATGGATCGCACCCCTGTTCGGAACAGCGCTCGGGTCCCAACCGGCTCCTGATTCTGACCTCATTTCAGAGAGACGTGACACCAAGACCTGATAAGAATTCCGTACTCGATAATGGTCTCGAGGAAAGATCTTCAGGCTCGAACCTTTAATAGGAAGCATGGTCGCTGTATTTTCACATGTGGCCCTGCTGAAAGATGTTTGCTATCTTTGAAAACCTGATAACACGATGTGGGAATTATGTGTCGTGTCGCTCACAAATGCCCTGCACAATTGCGATGGCCTTTTTTTATTCCTTTTTTTTTCTTTCCTTTTTTTTTTGACTTCTTACCCTCCAGTCCTTTGGACTGGCCTAATAACGAAGTAAATTCATAGTCACGGTGTGGACTCGTGTTAAGAGACGCCGCATCCACCTTGCCACCAGCGATCATTACAATAGGTCAAGTGCTTTTGGCTTAATCCTGTCAGAACACACACAAAAAAAAACGGCTTATTGGCTGAAAGTAATTAAAGCGCAGAACGTGATTACGATGAATTGTTTTGAGTAAAAAGACTTGGTTATGATGGCTAAATGCTTAAAATAGAGAATGAGGTTGTCCAGGCTGCTTGACAAAGATGGTCAAGATCTTATTAAATTCTGATTAAAAATCTTGTTTTCGTTGGGTATTTAATCCCCCCCCTTACTCTTTGACATTAGCGGTGACAAAAGAAATGATTGCCTGACGTCCAAAACAAGAATAGAAAATCTTGGGCATTCGTATGCAATTTAAAGATCACGTTACGCAAATGCCTTCGCAAAAATATGAATATGCAAAAACGGAGCAAATTTGATTTCTTTTGATAAGCCAAACACTGATTGCCTGATCTCACCAGACAGTGTTGACAATAATAATAATAATCAGGATGGGTTATATAAAATGAAAAGATCTGCTTACATTCCTGCCTCCTGACACATTTTGCTTGACATTATTTTGGAAAGATCCGCCATAGCCAAATTTGAGCCTGCTGACTTTGGCCTGCTCGTTGCTGACCTGTTTGACTGCTCTCAGCGTTCTTGGGGACTTCTCAAAAAGCTTGTTTTTATTACAAAAATGATATTAATATGCACTTATTAGACTGCAGCAATGCTTGAGTGACTCTTAAGTTTTGGTCCCAACACTGATTTTTTCAAAAGATTTTTCGACAAAATTGATTTTGTTCTGGACACCCTCGTTATTTTCTACCCACAGTGAATTACATGACAGGATTGTGTTAAAGTAATCAGGTTGTATTTACAGAGCGTTATTTAGCCAGGGTCATCAACTTTCTTCAAACCCAGCTACTTTTTGGATTAATGCAAAGGGTTACCAGTTAGATACGCACTTCTGAAATAACACATTTGCGCAAATTACTTTTATATGTTATTAGGGGTGTGCATGAAAATGGCTGGGATTAAATGAGTTTTTTTTTTTTTTTACCGACCCACCACCCACCTCTTTTGTCCGGATTTGGTCTTCGCACTCTTTGTATCCGAATGTTTACATACCAGATGGGGGCCATTTCTGTTTTGCTAATGGCTCCTTAGTTAAAAGTTGCATCCCATCATTGTCGATCTTTCAACATGATTGTGTATTTGAAATGATTTTATTAAGGCCTAACATATGCACACTTAATGAAATTCAATCCGCTGGTGCAGGTTTCAGGGGAAAACATGCATATTTTTTGCTTACGTATACACCTGCTTCGTCTAATTGGACACTAGGAATGTATTGCTTTTGATTGACAGTCAGCAGCATTTATTAAAAATAAATATTACATGAATGTGAATTGTTTCCGAATTGTGACTGCAGCAAAAAAAATAATAATAAAATGCAAGCTCACCTGTGGATGGCTGTCAGTGTCAAGGTTTAACCGATCATTTCCTGAGTTGCTTGCAGTTTTTTTATAGTTAATTTTTGTTACATTTGGCCCTTTTTTTTTTTTTTTGCTTGAATTTTTTATTTTATTTTTTTTTCCAGTTAAATATATTTTAATATTTTTTGAGTGCAAGATGAAATAACAGAAAAATGTCACTATAGTGACTTATAAGATAACAAAAACTACAATTCCCAAACGACTGTTCGACAGACCTTCTTCTGCCCGGACATGCAATGATACTGAAATATGTTGAACCTAAATCCCTTAAGTGTATGATGTCACTTTTTTTTAGCTATAATCATAGTTAATTTTATAAATGTAAAATGTAGTTTCAGTTAGTATTTTTTTTCCTTTTCCTTTTCTTTTGTTAATGAAACTGTTTTTTCTATATAGTTTGCTATTTTGTCCGTTTTTGTTAACTATAATACTGTAACCCGCGACTAAAAACAAATCGACAATTGTAACACCTTACCATGCAATAGTTATGGTAGGTTTGAGATCATAGTGTGACTTGCAGTATAAATAAAAATTCATGAAGTGCAATTTTTAAGTATTTCATTTGATTTTACAGCCTTACTCCAAAATGGATTCAATCCATTGTTTCCTTAAAATACTCCACACAACACCCCATAATGAAATTTCACATGATGTACATAAGTATTCACAGCCTTGTGTGCTCAGGCGCATCCTGTTTCCACGTTCGAAAGCCTAATTGGAGCAGGAAGACCTCCAGAGCCCTCTTGACCTCATGCTAGGACAACAGTTCGTTTTTCATCAGGACGGCCCTCAGCACACAGCTGAGATATCGCAGGAGTGTCTTCGAGACAACTCTGTGAATATCCCCGAGCGGCCCAGCCACTTGAATCCGAGATGTTCGCTTTGAGCTGAAAATGGCTGCACGTTCACCTTCCGGCCTGGTACTGAAGCTCAGATAGCTGTGCCGAAATTGTGACATTTCTCAAAAAGACTTGAGGCTGAAATCGCTTCCAAATTATAAGGCACAGGTTGTGAATACATGGTTAGTTCCCATAGTGATGTCATACCACTTGACGTAATCGCGTATGTAATGTTTCGTAGTTTTTTTTTTGTTTTTGTCTCTATTGAGTGCTTAAAAACGTAATTACAGCCCTGGGAGAAGAAAAAGTTCTCTGAATTTGACCACAGGTCATGTTTCTTAATGGCTTCTTTTACTTTATGCTTTGACGTCCTTGTGAGGACAAAATGGCGCGCACAAACCTCTCGGATCAATACAGAATGTACACACGTAACATGATACCCGCAAGGGACTCAGTCGTGTTTCTTTTAGCTCAAAAATCAACAACAAAAACTTTACAAATGAGCCTGTGGTGTATCACCAGCATGATTATCAGTGCTGGTTATGGAGGTTATTATCATATGGCCTCTGTGGAGGGCGGACTGACGCAAGCTGCCGAGGCAAAGTGAAATACAAAACTTGTCATTTTCAACTGAGGACCTCAATAAATATAATAATAATAATAATTAATAGGATCATCTCACCGCACCATCCAATGATGATGGAGGTGTTTTGTTCAGCTTGTGGATGACTTGGACAAGCCAGAGAAACATTTGTTGTGTTTGTGCTATTGATACATTTTACAGTTAATTCGGTCCAATTAATTAATCGGTTGCCGTTTTAGTCGTTAAGTTCAGAATTTATCGATGGTTAATATTTTTGGGATGTTATGGGACTGCCAAATAGCATTTGCTAAATGGCGTATTCATTGGCATATTCATTTGAGAGAGTACCGCAAGTTCAAAAGGAAGTTTGAAGTGATGGAAATGGAAGTGTTAGTGGAAGACAAACATAGACCTGACTTAGTGTTGCAGCAGTTCCCTTGGAAAAGTAACTTAGTTGTGTTACTGATTACTTGATTTTAAAAGCAACTAGTTAGATTACAAGTTACATTTTTAGTTACGTTACATTCTGCAATCCTGCTTAACAGAAAAACGAAAACCAATTTTGCCAATACTTAATTGGAAGTACATTTCTAACAGTGATGTTGCAGAATAAAGTTTCTTTTTTAATTAAACAAAATACAGTCAAGGCAACCTTTTAAGACTTAACATGAGTAAATATTTTTATTTTATTTTTAAAAATAATTTTTATGGATTTCACTTAAACGGCTACTTTTTTTTTTTTTTTTTTAACATTTTTTTTTAAATCTGTTTGGACCTGGCATATTTAACTGTTAATATTGCCATAGCAAACTTACCATTTACTGTATTGTGTATAGTGTTTATAAATATAATGATTAAAAGGATACTTCATTCATTCATTCAACAGAAGATAATATTTTTATGTCATAACGTCATTATTTTTCATGCACAATTAATACCTTTAAAAACGACCTACCACTTGCTGTCGACTGAAGATGACATCACCTGCGCTGAGGAAATAGGTAACAACCAATCATGGCTCAGTTTGCCAAAAAACAGGTGAGCCGTGATTGGTCGTTACCTATTTCCTCAGTCGACAACAAGTGGGAAAATTTGTTTTTTTTTAAGGTATTCATTGTACATGAAAAATAATGAAGTTATCACATTAATTCTGGACAAAATATAAACTTTTTTCTGTGTGTAATTTTTGTTGCTATTTGTGTTTGTTGTCCATCGTTTGAACCCGTTGTGGATTGTTTTCAGTATTTTGTCTGTGGTATTCTTCCAAGCAAAATAATGGTTCTTGATGGTTGTGCCTTTTTTTTATGTCTGCACTATTCGACTGTCACCACTTGAACGCCTCTGGGTATTTTTCCACCTTAATGGGCTGCATTTTTTGCAACAGCCCAGCGTTGTTCAGCAGAAATGTTGGCACTGTTGAAGTGGATCTAAATGAGACTGGATAATAGAGTGTGTTGTTCAGCAACTAAAGTTGCTTGGTTTACTTTCAAGCTACCTGAAAGTAAACTTAAACAACAGACTCGTTGTATGAGTGAAGAAGATTCATGATGATTGTATTATTTATTTTTTATTTTTCTCTTTCCTTTTTTTTTCTTCCTGGATGATTGTATTATCGTTGTATGTCATGTTTTGGAACTGTAAACCCTTGAATACAATTTCAAATCCTCCGGATGTTTCACACATATTGCTATATCTGTCAAAGCCAGAAGCAGGCAATCATCACAATCATAATG
>NC_135439.1:12744376-12846876 GCF_051991255.1 Vanacampus margaritifer
AGTCTCATAACTTGTCGTGCATGTCAAGCATTCACATTGTACCGTTAGCTACATAACTTTTAAGGCACAATGTTCAATGAGCGAGCGGGACAAGTACCAACGTTGCAGTGTTGGTTTTAGCTGCCTTGGCTTCACGTTTGGGCACAGCAAGCTTAGCTTAGCTTTAGCCGACAAGGCCGACTTGTGATTTAGCTTTCAAGACCCATTGAAAACGCAGCGGAGACGCATATGACTAATTGATGGCACATGAGTATTCGATGATTTTGTCAGTGTCATGAGAATGCAAGTGAGTCGATCAGCTGATCCATTGACCATAATGTTAAAGTTAGTTCCCGTGTAGCTGCTAGCACAGCTACTAATGATTTGAGTATGCAAACCTTAACATGCTTTTACTGCATTTAAATATCGATAAGATAATTTAGCAGTTGGGTCACAGTGTCATGGGTTTACTGCGATTTTCTGCAGTTCTATAACCATTGCAACTTCATTAGCTCACGATTTGGTTTTACATCATGTTACAGTATGTATGTATGAAAGTGTGAGTTTATGTGGACATAAACTGTCATTTCAGTTTTCGGCCGAAATCTAGTATGGACGTTGATGACTGCAATGGCCAGTCTTACATGTCAGGTCAGCTATTTATTTATTGTAATGCAGGTACTGTTTCATTTCAGGACATAAGTAACAATGTACGTTTAATCAAGTTTTCCGTATTTGCAGTTAATACTGGAGACACTTCAATGGAAAGAGAGTTTTCTGGGGGCCTTGGTGGTCCGACAGTAAGCACTCCAAACAGCAAGGAAACCTCACCTCATCGCTCACTCAGTGGTAAGTGATAAATACTGGACACTTCATCCTCCATTCCTCTGTTCAACATGGCACTGATTTTCTCCACCCCTGTAGCAAATTCTATTAAAGTAGAGTTGTACAGTGATGAAGACCCCGGACCTAGTAACGATGATGAGCGAGTGGAACGTGTAGAAGAAGGAGGTGTGGATCAGGGAACGGAAACGCCTGCTTACAGAGAGCTTGCCAATCATGACAACATCCGACTGCCCAGTGGGAAGCTGAAGTGTGACATCTGTGGGATGATCTGCATTGGGCCCAATGTTCTTATGGTACACAAACGCAGCCACACAGGTAAAGAAATGCTTCATGTGAAATAAATCTTATTGTGAGGGCACAACTGACATGTTGTGAATGTCTAGGTATTTGAAACACATTATTATGACTAGATTTTGAATAAAAATTTCTGACACAGCACTATACAATTTGATTTTTGTTCAGGTGAGCGGCCATTCCAGTGTAATCAGTGTGGTGCCTCCTTCACTCAAAAAGGAAACCTACTCCGTCACATCAAGCTGCATTCCGGAGAGAAGCCCTTTAAATGTCCTTTGTGCAGCTATGCCTGTAGAAGAAGAGACGCCCTCGCCGGCCATCTTCGCACTCATGCCGGTAAAACATTTTTTAGGCCTAATAACTGTATACACCCCCCGTGTTATTTTGCACAGTGACAAAAGTAATTCCCTCTTCCTATTTTGGCTCCAGTATCCTCTCCAACTGCCGGGAAGCCATATAAGTGCAGTTACTGTGGTCGCAGTTACAAGCAACAGAGCACCTTGGAGGAACACCTCGAACGCTGCTACAACTACTTACAGAGCGTGGAGTCCAAGCAGCCTAATAGTGCTCAGAATCTCGGTGAGCATGGGTCATCGGAATCACAATACAGCATGTTATTGCAGATGTATCGCAACAGATACTGGGGTTGCATGATTGCAGTGTCGCTGCGGATGCTGTATAGTAGGTATACTTGTACAGATACACTAATTCCACTTGACCTGCCTCTTATATTGCATATTTATGGGATCCTTACCTATATTCCTTTTACATAGAACCACATTACTGAAATGCGTCAGGCTACATTTAAGTGAAATGTGCGGCGAGACTGTTAGAAAAACACAGAGTTGTATGTTAAAATGTCAGTATTGACAAGCAGTTACTCCCCCAAATATATTTGAGTGAAACTTGTGCCATGTTCAAGAAAAGTTTGTTTTTGAATAATATTTGGTTAAAGTGCAAGTCAACTTTTAAACATTTATTGACAAGAATATGTTATATGTGACCTCACTAGTCTAAACATGACATTCTGTTTAATATTACATTTGTGGAACATGAGTTATGAAGGAAAACCATCTCGGGGGGGCGGCCATTTTGCCACTTGCTGTCGACTGAAGATGACATCACTGTTGGTCAGGGCTCAGGCAACAACCAATCACAGCTCACGTTTTTCCTGACGCTGTGTTGTGATTGGTTGTTACATGAGAACCTGCACAACTGTGATGTCATCTTCAGTCGGCAGCAGGTGGCAAAATGGCCGCCCTCTGAGATGGATAGAAATGGCTGGATATTGCTGCTTTACTCATATTCCACTAACTCAATATTAACCAGAATACCATATTTAGACCAGTGAGGCTGCATGGAACATAATGTTGTGGAAACAAATGGGAGGGTGGGGGGTTGTCATGTACTTTAAAACACAACACGTTTTAATTATCATTGTCGAGCATAATGGGATTATCAAGTATCGGAAAATTCGAGTACATGTACTTGCACTTTGTCTCAAAACAAGTGGTAACAGTGCATCCCTATTAAATGAATCTATCTTTTGAAAATTACAGTAGAATATAGTCAATAAACACATGGGAAAATACTTTGCAGGAGACCGATTCTCTCTACCTAATTTATCATTTCAATTTTGATTTTTTTTATTTATTTTTTGCTTCTAGAGATGGTGAAGTTTGGGTCATTATGTGTAAGATGACATCATCAAAATGATCCACCCATCCATCCAGTTTTCCAAACTTGCTGACTTTTCATACTTGCTTTGGTTTGAAAACGAACCCGGCCTATTTAGGATCTTTGACCAGAGCAAATGTTATATATTCTGTGTTTTGTAGGAGAGGAGATTAGGGAGATGGAGTACATAGCAGACTCCCCGCTTCATGCCTCCTCAGACAAGATGACGTTTGTTGATCGGCTCGCCAGCAGCGTCACCAAACGCAAAAGATCCATGCCACAAAAATTTGTAGGTGAGCATTTGGCCTCGGTTTGGTGAGCTTTGAGAAAATAGCTGCTTCATGGATGTGAAAACAAACTTGACGAACAAGGCTCACAGATTTGACTCAAAGCAAAAAATCAGGGTGTACTTTTGCCATTCCTATTATTTTGTTGCCAACAATCTGCACAATGGAACCTCCAAAGTCAAGCAGCTCAGAATTTTTCTTACTGTACTTGGACGTTAACCCCAAAATTCTGAGGGGGAAAACTGCCTCAAAATTCTAACAAAATTGCAAGTTTAAAAGTGATCAGGATTTATCATGTAGTAAAGCACTGAGGCGGCAGCATCATTCTTCGGGGCTGTTTTTTTGTGTGAAATCTGGGCCATTGTCGATCCCCGACTGTCCTTTTATCAGGGTAGCTTCCCTTTTCCTGTTTTCTTTTTTGTCTCCTCAGACAAAACTTTTCAGTCGTTTTGCAGCCTCTGCCAAATAGGGAAGTGACGTATGCCATAAAGCATTCAGCACATTTGTAGTTTTTTGTGTTCCTACCATCCTCCTCAAAGTTGCTTAGTGCCAGTAAAAATGATACAGACCCTCCTCAGGCCATGGCAAAGGTACCATTCAAGTAGTTTTAAGTTTCATTCGAAGAGATATGAAAATATTTTCACACATTCACTGCCATTGACGGCTATAGACGTCAAAAAGTCATTTGAACTATTTCTATTAGTTTAACATTTTTTCAAATTTTGTTAACAAGAGTATGAAAACCTAGAAAAAAATGTATTGTACATTTAGAATAGATAGAAAATTTGTGATTAATCGTGAGTTAACTATTGAAGTCAAAAATTTAAATCGCCTTACACTATTGTAAAGAAAATGATTATTAAAAATTAGGGGCATCAGGCGATTACAATTTTAATCGTAATTAATCGCATGACTTTCATTAGTTAACTCACGATTAATCACAAATTTTATATCTATTCTAAATGTACAATAAAAAATATAGGTTTTCATGGTCTTGTTAACAAAAGTGGGAAAAAAATAAACTAATAGAAATAGTTCAATTTTTTTTTTGACGTATATGGCAGTGAATGAGTTAAAGTTGAAAAGTTCTTTAGTACTACTTTAAATAGTGGCAGTTGTGCTGACTCTTAATTTAACGTGAGTTTTAAAGTGATTGGCTAGTAAATCCCCAATTATCAAATGGTGCGCACACAGTATCTCATTTGTTTATTTTTATTTCCCCTCTTTTACATTTCATTTTTTTCCCACAATTATTTTCAGTTGATGGTATAATTTTTTTTAAAATTCTGTATCCTTTTTTTTTCTTCACAAAAAAAAAAGCATTTTGATTGAGGTTGTAGGTTAAAGGTCATAATGCACTTTGGCTTCATCCTGAAAATAAACCCAAAAGCCCTAACTTTTACCTGGTAGTGTATAATATGTTTCAGTCTCGTAGGATTGCCTTTTATAATTGCAGGACAGAAGCACATACGTCATGGAAATGCACCTTATGAACTTAACGCTGCTTCGGACAAAGATGGAGACGCACATCCAGGAGACCTGGAAGTCCTACGCGTTCCTGGAGGAGAGTATGCAGGCAGTGGAGGAGGCGGGATGGCGGACACCCTGCAGCCTCTCCATCAGCCCACCACTCACCCTTCGTGTTTATCCGAATTCAGATCGATGCACGGCGCTGCATACGCGCCTGGCGCTCTCGGCCTGAGGTTGGACTACATGGGGGCCGGCGTGGGGCTGGGGGCCAACAATGTGGGGAGAAGGGAGGCGGCGGAGGGTCACGAAGACCTGCCCATCGGTCGAAGTCAGGCAACCTCCCCTAGCAACGGTTGCCAAGACTCCACGGACACGGAAAGCATGCCGGACGAGCCGTGCAATACGGCTCCCGGTCCCGCCCTGCATAAGAACAACGGGCATCATCTCCACAACGCAGCTCCTCCGCCGCACTACAAGATTTGGGACGGACACAGCCCGAGCCACGCCAAAGACAGGGAAGTGAAACGAGAGGACGGAGGTCACCACGCGCCCCCTCCTCCTGGCCTCGTCCCGATGCCAAGTTCGCCTACGGCGCCCTCGTCCACCTCAAGGGAGACTCTACGAGTGGTAGACGGCGAAGGGCGGACGGTGCGCTGCTTCCGATGCGACCACTGCCGCGTGCTCTTTCTGGACCACGTCATGTTTACCATCCACATGGGCTGCCACGGATTTCGCCAGCCTTTCGAGTGTAACATCTGCGGCCACCGCAGCCAAGACCGCTACGAGTTTTCTTCTCACATCGTCCGCGGCGAGCATATCCTGGACTGAGGAACGTTCCCGATGAGCTCGGCCTGGCTTGGTTTTGGTCTGCACAGCACAAATAAATCATTTATCATAATGCACTTTGAAAACGTCTTTGAACATGCACTTTCCCGTCCACACATGTGCCTTGCGCCCAAATTCAGGATTCCCACCTGATGCACATACTGTGGTTGACCAATCCGACCTGAAAACTCTTGAGCACTTTAACAGATTCTTCATCCCAAAAAGTCAAATGTGAAGACCTTTGCCTCATTTGAAGAAATACCCTGAAAAACCTCACATCAACATTCACTGTTACGCTTTTCAGTCCTTGTTTTAAGTGCAGACCAAATTCAAGAGCCAGGTCGAAGTCCCACCGAGATATGTTAAAAGTTGTCTGTGAATCATAAATGCACTTTTTTTTGTGAGTGTACGCATGTGAGATGCTCTTAATTTTCTGGAAGTGTAAGTGTACAATGAAGGCCTTTACTTGGATGACTTGTGAGTGTTGTGTGTCTGTTGTTTTTAATTATTTGTTCTGTAACTGCTTCTGTTGCACTGATTCTTGCCCGAATATCTTGATTATATTAAACTGTTTTATAGAATACATTCACAAGCTGCACATTTCTCTTAAAATATGAAGAAAAAAAAACATCACTGCCGCTGAGGTGGGAGGGTAATTTCTGATATTATGTCAACTGCAAAATATATCATGTAAATTTAGTTACAATATTGCAATGATCTGATTGTGCCTTCCCTCATCGTAATTGAAATTTAAATGGCAAGAGCGATATCTATGAACTAACTACCAATCATGGTACCGGTTACTTAAAATGTTGGAATGAGTTAACACGTACACAAGTAGGATTCCTATATAGATCTCCCAGTTTTATCATCCCAAATGTAAAATGTGGCAATTTACGCACTATAAATTATTAATAGATTGGATGTCATTGGATTTATTTTTATTTTTTTAAAGAAGACCTTTGTCCCTCCCTCCCTAACTCTCAAGCTATATTTTGCAAAACAGCACAAGCCAAGAAATGAGAAGCAACAATTGCATATTAAAAAAAAAAAAGTTTGAAACCTCACCAATGAGTGTTTTTGTCTTACACTTTTGGACAGTGATGTCATAGATGCCCAAAAATAGTGTAAATAATGAACAGAAATGTATCATTAAAGTTAGCTTGCCTTACATTGAAACGATCAGACTGTTGTACCGAGAAATGTTTTAAATACTTTTGTTAAAAAGTTCCCTGCTTAATATATGCTTGATGTAACTAATGGCCTAAGTAACTTAACATTGGTTTGCTCCCTGTATCTAGTACTTTTGATATTGTGCCTTCATTTTAGTAATATTTTGCAACTATTCAACTTGTGCTCTTAACAGCCCAGCTTTGTGATGTGCTTACCACCAGCTTTCCCCTTGCTTAGAACCGCTTTACACTTTTTACCACCAGATGCCCATAGAATATAATGCTGCTGCTAAGAGCCAAAGAAAACTCACTGCAGATGTGAAACCTTTGCTGGCTTTAAACTGTCCAAAAATCATTAAGAAAATAAACAAATGACCCACCGTTACATTTTAATGAGCTATTGGCTATCACCTATCCTGTTCACCTTCAGTGTAATTGTACAACTGTAGATATGTGCTTCACACCCTGTTGCATGTGCTACCAATCCTCAGCTTACAACACCATGTTAAATGTCTGATTTTTGAAATGCTCGGATGTTTTCATAAGCCTCTCACCTCCTGTAAATGACCTGATATTGCTTTGAATTAATGCAAACGCAAATGTTACAGTTATGCATTTCACTTTTAACTACTGTAAATTTTGTACTGTAAGGGTTTACTCCAAATAAAAAGTCAACACAGTCTCTTGTTTTCTGAATAAACAAAGTCACAAATTCAATCAACAACTTGGAACACTTTGTGAACATTTTTATTCCTCAGGTGTAAATCATGTCATTTACATTGGCTTTGGAGGAGCTCTTGGTGCACCAGCCTACAACAACAACAACAACAAAAACAAGTTAGAAATGGTATCTGCACTGTATGAGAAATATTTATTTGTAGCGGTTCCTTACATTGGGCCTGAACCTGGGTGGCGGTGTGCGGTCTTTCCTGGCCTCGCAGGAGCGGTTCCTCACCACTTTACTGTGGATGGCGCAGCTGACACAATAGTGGAGCTTCACATAGAGCTTAGGCAGAACGTAAGCTACACAAAAGAGGAGGGCAGTGGAGAAGAGAACATTAGCAGTAGAACATGTATTAATATTTGTGATACAGATAAGAAAACGCACTTACAATCAAAGACGCTAGCCTCTGAGATGTCTCTCACGGCTGCAGCCTCCACAATGTTTCTGATGACAAACTTCTTGATGGCCTTGTCCTTGGGGACGCAGCGGGCACAGTTGGTGCAGCGGATGGGCTGCACATGCCCACGGCCCTTCTTGGCACGACCGTTATTCCTTCTCTTCTTGGTCTGAAACACAAAATATAAACATTTTGATTTATTTCACAATTTGTTTAATGGTTTGACAGAATATATTCACTAACGTATGATAGATTTATTTCACAAATCATTCAACGGTGACAGAACATATTCACTAGCGTATGATAGTTAGTACAGCACCTAACATTTGCTGCTGTGACATTAAACAAGAATCATTTTGCGAACCCTGCTCTAAACTCACATAGACAACGTAAAAAAAACGGCTCTTAACTACACACATTACATTGTACATCGGTTGTCCCAATTCAATAATTATAAGAGCCATATTCAATTCTATTTACATAGATAGTCACGATAAGTCATTTATATTCCTCTCGTACGATTTCGCTTTAATCTACAACGCACTATCAGAACGCATGCACATCAATGCTAGCTCGCTAACCACTAGCATTTAGGCCCGGACACATTTTTTAATGTTTTACTGTGCTTCAAACGACAATACAACGCATCGTTGTGGATCGCTGTGATGTTATTAACTACGAGTAACCAAACTGGAGTCGTTGGTCGACAAATATATCGCTTTATTTCATTTTTGCCGAACGACTACCGTTGTTGCGAACTCACCATGCTGCACGGGAAGCTGGAAAGAGGACAGGAAGAGGTTGCACTGCGCAAAGTAGTGCTTTCCGCCCTGCTCTGGGCACCAAATTATTGTTCTAAAAAAATAAAACTAATATGTATTAGGCGTTATATTTTATATTATTGATATTATATTGTTTTAATCCATTTTATTTGACCGTATGTTAAGTTTAAAACGAATTGACCAATTTGTTGATGCGGAGGGATGTGACCTGCGTGCGCATGCGCGTAACCACAGATAGTTGAGTAGTTTTCAATTCGAGAAAAAAATAGTGCCGATGTGCAACAAGATCACACGTAGTTGGTGAATAACATTTCTTCTACATTTAGTAAATATCTATACTTATAATATAATAACCCAACTGATATGTGAGAAAGACTTTACATGTCTGCACTGCATGGCCTCAGGTGCATCAATTCAATTTATCAACCGACACTTGTTTAGACCATACTTTTAATAATAAAAAAAGAAACAAATTAAATCTGTTGGGCTAATTTGATATGTAGTAAAGACATATAAATAGACCGTTTTAAAAAAATAAAGCATGTTTTACTCTGTTTAATGTAAGTGATGTTTAGTTTACAACTATTTCTTACAAATAGCAATGCAAATTATGCAGCACATCATGGAATGTTGATACGACACAGTAATTTAACATCAGATCAAATTTAGATTTTGACAACCTTCAGTAATAAATACAGTACTATCTTCTGTATTTTGAAAGATTGTGGCCTGTAAAAGGCTACTGGGTAGTACTGTATCACTATTTTTTTTAAACAAATTTAAAGGATGTGACTTCAACAGCTTAAAATGAAAACAAAACAATAAAGACCAAGACACCCATATTAGAGAGTTTCATGAGAACAAAGATTTTATTTTCCTTATTTGATAATATATTTGCTGACACAATGACTAAAAAGGCCTAATTGTAAACTGTTTAAGCACAAATCTGCAAACAATATATAACAAATTATAACTCAAAATTGCAGTCCAATAAAACAACAATTCTTGGATGAGAAGATGTGTCGTCTGTGTCTATTGAATTTTGGTTGTGATGCACAGTTTAATCAAGCTCATGGAGGCTGATAATCTGTCTGAGATCAGTGCCACTGTAGCTGCTTACTGTACAAATAACACCCGTTAAATGGAAGAGATGTCAATTCCAGGTAAAGCATATCTTTACAAAGGGATGTTTTACAAAATCAACACAAACAAAACACATAAAAAAAATGTAATTAAATAGTTCTTTGTCCCGTCCTTATTTCTTCTTCTTCTTGTCCTTTGCCTTCTTTTTGCTGGGTTTGGGGTCTTTGCCCTTGTTGTAGAGGTAGATTCCTACCAAGCCGAGCAGAGTGGGCACCAGAGCCAAACAGACAAGGGGGAACACGTCGTTCACCATCTTCTGCCAAGGCGTTTGCTGTGTCAGTGAGATCACCTCCACCTCAAACTCAAGGGACGCGTCACCTAGTTCACAGAGAGAGCAACATTGACGCTGTATGGATGTTGTTTCAAATGATGGGATTATAGCACAAGCCCTCTACATAAAGCAGTATTAGGTGTTCCTCTATTGTCGCCAGTGGTGTAACCCACTAAAAGCCTGTTTTTTTACGTACAACTAAAAAAAGAGTCATATTTTGAGGATCACTTAATTAGACATTAACTAATTGGCTGCTGAGATCAATCTGAAACCCATTGCTAATCAAAACAGCAGCGCCAAAGCATGTTAACAGTGCCAAGTGTGACATATTTATGAAAAGAGATGACTGCGGACAATCAAAAACGATCTTACATTATAACATCTTTAACGACTATTAGCATTCCAGTAGGGTGATGTGACCACTCCACAATGTTGTGAGTGTCCATGTATATGTTGCAGGCGAGTATGACATTTATTTGTACTGCTCAGTTTGCTATAATAATATCACTTGACATATTACGATGATTTATATTATTAGAGGAATAAAGTCCATAAAGAAGTTGGACTTTATCACAGTATTTAAACTTCAATCTGCTGTCTGATACGAATGTATATCAGGGATGTGATTTGACTAAAGTGAAATTATCTGAAAATTTAGCCGGGGGTCTGGGGGCCGCTGGTGGGGGGACAAGGGGGACGTAGCCCCCCGGAGCTCATGGGTTTTCCGTGTTTTTAAGTACTTTCAATGCACTCACATGACAAAGAAATAGACAAAACAACAGCATAAATTTTCAATGTATATTGAACTATCCCATATGAAATGGCAGTTTTAGTCAACTCAAAATCAGTCACATTCAAAAACATTGGACTGCCTTTGCTTTTAAAAACTATCACTGAGAATATCATCATATCTAACTAATGTGATTACTAAGTTAACACATAAATAATGTTGAAGAGTTCAAATTTCATGAACAAATAATTTTATCATGACCAAATGAAAAGTAACTCATATTAGCGCATACCACAAATGTCTTTGTTATAGCAGAAGATGTTATCTGTCGGAGTCATGTGCATACACAATGAACTACTAAAAAAAAATAAAAAATAAAAAATCTGATTTTTTTTTTTGGGGGGGGAGATAAAAAAAGCGGAATTCCGCGAATTAGCGGAAAAATCACATCCCTGGTATATGCCTTTTTTTTTTATAGGATGAAGACCTACAAACAAATTGGATTTAGAATCAATTTAAGCCTTTTTTTAACATAACAACATACAAATCATTTATACAGTATTGTATTGACAAAATGAACATGTTTTACTTTTATGTATTCTCTACCTGGAATTGTAGGCGCGTAACCTTTTTTACCGTAGGCGAGGTGAGATGGAATTGTGGCTTTGATTTTTTGCCTGAAAGAGTGGAAAAGAAACCAAAATGTATAAACTGAGAATGCATTTTAGAGTTCATCATTGAGCGATATGAATTAAAGTAAGTTTTCAGCAGCACTTAATTGCATTTTTTTTTTTTTACTCACCCTTCACACACGCCGATCAAGCTTTGTTCCAGACCTGGGAGGAATTCAAACAAAAGACAGTAAATCCCCAAAGCGAGTGCATTCTTTTAATAGCTACAGACTTCAATTGACCCAAATCAATCAATTTAGACCTTAACCCACCAGAAATGACTGTCCTCTTCCCCAATTCGACAACAAGAGGGTCCCGAGATAGCGAGGAGTCGATGACCTTGCCGTCCATCAGTTTACCCTGGTAAGCAGAAGAAATTGAAGTAACTATACAGCGCAATTTCCTTTACAACAGGAAACAGCGTTTGATCTGTAATTTGTTATGCGATTCTAAAAACAAATCTCAGAGGAATGCTTTAGAAAAAGCCCAACAATTTTCAACCCACAGATGTTTAGAATATAAGCCATATTTGTTCATTGGCTCATATTTTTTTCATGGCATTAATATGTCGCTGCACCTCAGTAAGAACTGAAACGGCCTGCGTAGGAAAAAGTTTTCCACCCTGCTGAGAACGCTGACAGCTGCTGTCGTCACAAGGCAGGTTACAATATTACAGAATAACAAACACCCACAGATACAAGAAAAAAATATATGGCAAGATTACTCCCACCCTATTCAACTTCTTGTGGGAGTATTTCTTCCAACCGCTTGCAGTTTTTGCTCCGGATGAGCATTTTCGCCTTTAAACTTCAGCTTTACAGATCTCATGTCTGCTCTGCAAGATCTGTGTGATTTTCACTGTGACATATGGTGCTATTAGTCATAGTAAATGTAATGACAGGTAACAATTTGAGGTGTGGCATTTTTCATTTGTTCAAGTGGATGAATAATTTGGAGTATAGTGAGGAAAACGTCACAAATTATCCGTCTCAATTGAAATGAATGGAAATGCCATTAATCAGTTCCAGCCACAAAATTGTTCGTTGTGTATCATTTCACCCTGTAATTCACTGTTCACCTCCTTCTGGTATGCACACTTACTATACAGATTTAACTATAGGTTTGAAGATGAAACAGGGTTGGAACGACACTGCAGTAATACAGTTGCAGAGGATAAAGAATATATTCATCTGAGTATTACATGTCTTGCAAACAAATTTGTTGTTTAAAGGTTTATAAATAGCTTAGTATCGATGCGAGTTTTGTTAGCCCAACAATGATAATTCCCATTATCTTTTAGATAGCGGACTTGGTTAAATACACAACGTGTAATTATCTTTGTTATAAGTTCCTTTTTACGCTACACTTTACACTCTGTGTGGCAATAAAAGCTTAAAGCAAGCACATGGCCTCTCTTTTGAAGAGCTGTTCACTGTCTTCTGCTTGTTGTGATGTTCGCGTCACAATTTGGCATTTGTACATCAAATTTTTGCTCAAAACTCAAGACAAAAAAATAATAATCTGCCAAGCCACTATTTTAATATTAAAGTAAATTTACAAAACATTGCATATGATTGCTGACAAATGTCATCGAAAAAAATGAATGACTATTATACTTGTGGCAACACAGCGGACTACGTGGTTCTGAGATTTTGGTTTTGAATCTCGGCTCTGGTCTTTCTGTGTGGAGTTTGCATTGTCCTCCATGCTTGGGGGTTGGACTAGTAAATCACTATATGTACCACGAGAGTGGAATAAATGAGAATGAATGAATGCAATCTGATAATTGATGAATAAACATCAAATACTGTGTTGTTGATTGCATTAGTGTGACTGTTCAGATTAACAATGAGTGTGTGCGCGCGCGTGCGTGCGCAGCAGTGCAGTCAGATAGCCAGCCTGGCAATGTGAACGCGTGGATGAGCTGCTCTCTATTATTGCTGACGTGTTGCACACAAGGGCCGCCACACAACAGCAGTCGACCGGTATATCTTGCCGAATTAGTTGACTCACTAATTACACCTACATAGCATGTACATAGCATATTTAGCTAGGGGGTGTTGATTATGAATCGAATCGTGTAGTGCTTTTGATTGTGTCTTACCGTGTAGTGGATCTGCAACGTGTCCCCCATTGTGGAGAGTACGGTGCAAGTTTCGGGTTTCAGCTTGGGGCAAAATAGTAGACCGTTAGTATTGTTTTTTTTCACCCCTCAATGCATCGTTTATGTCGCATGGAACATCGTTTTCCACTCACCAAGGTCTCCACCTGCACCTCTTCGGCTGCATTGTCGTCGCCGCGAACAAGTCCTCCCGTGCACGCGAAAGCTGCAAGCAGCAGCAAAACAAAGCTGCCCTGCATTGTGAACTTCTGCGGAAGGAAAAAAGCAGATGAGAAGACAGCAATTTCCGTGGTATCTCCGAGCGAAATAATCGCCTGCCTGGGCCCTCAGGTGAAAAGTGTCTGTGCTCCGGCTAATGCTGATGTGTTGAAAAGCGTGCAAAGATAAGACCGAGCTGCCCGTGGACGTTGGCCCCCGACACTTGGCTCAGTGGGACGAGCCCGCCTGCGCAGACCTTCCGCTAACATCACACATCTGTACATTAGCAGAGGACGTGCTGTTCCTCGCGTACGCTGGGGGGCGCTGTTGTGTTTGAGGCCTGCCACGTAGGCTCTCTCATCCTATGGCTACCCTGGCCTGCTTGCTTACTTAGCACTAACCATGAATGCATGGTGAATATCCTAACTCCATTTTTATAATAAAAAAAATTAAGTTAAGTGCAGAAGTGAATAGAAAAAAACACATCTGTCAGATTAATATTTGTCTAAATCAGTGGTTAAACAACGGTTGTCAACCGTATTTTGCTGCTCCTCCACATTGAGGAGTGTGCTGATTAGGATGCCTCCCTGGAGAGATGTATTGGGCATGTCCCACTGGTAGGAGGACCCGGGGATGACCAAGAACAAGCTGGGCTGTCTCTCGGCTGGCCTGGGGACGCCTTGGGATCCTCCTGGAGAAGCTAAACGAAATGACTGGGGAGAGAGAAGTCTGGGTTTCCCTGCAAAGATTGCATGCTGTCCCCACGACCCGACCTCGGATAAGCGGCAGAAAATGGATGGATGGATAATAAACATTTTTGTTAAATGAACACCTCTTTCGTTCGGAGCATTATTATCAGCACAGATGCATGGTTTAAATACTTTTATACATATAATAAATTAAATACTGTTAAAAGAAAACTGGTTATAGCCAATGGGTTTGAATACCACGACACAACTGCTATTCATTACAGTTAAAAATATGATGTGGTAATTTTAATGGGACCAGGAATCATATAATACTTAAACACAATTTCCAATATGTAAAATGTTAATACCCTTAACAAGCGTGAGCTTCTGCCTATGCTTTTTCGGTCATATGTGTGTGTTTTTTGTTTTTTATGACGGACCTGCGTGTGGTATTTTTTCCCCCTTTTATGACTGATTGAAATAAATTGTATTCATTAATTCATTCGAAAACAATAATATGTGTGTAGTGGTATCTATGTCTTATAATATGAATGATCGCTGTTTGTATTGTTTTTATATTTTTTACAAATACATTTGCATTGCAGGTAGGCAGAGACATTCAAGGAAATGAATGGCATTGGTGTATGTGTAATTTGTAATCACCTGCTACAAGGTTTACGTGAGGACATATGCAAATTTTGCCAAAATAACTACAATCACCTGTGAACCACAAATAAACAAGAACCACAAATAAGCAAAGGATATACAAAAATCTATAAAACACATTGTGAAATGAGCTAAAATATAATATCCAGCTATTTCGTTATTAACTACCTATTTTTAATCAAAGGCTCTTCGCATCTTTTGGGGGCTCGCCACAGTCGTTGAGTCATGCGTACTCTCACGAGAACTCGTTTCATTAGACCGCTGCTCTTGAGGAAATCTCGCGAGACGTCTAAGCGAGCTAGGTGAGTAGTGGCTCCTTCATACTAACTGGCACTCACCGACGATTACTAAAATCTGACAAAGTAAGTCCCAGCTGCTGATTATATATTCTTGTGTCGGTTGGTCGGTTTGTAGCGTGTGTTCGGCGTCACTCTTGGTCGGAAAGGAGTCACTGTAGACGGCTTTGTGACAGCAGGATGCCCGCGGAGGAGGTGGATGGGAAGAGCGGATGAATGAAGGGATGGGGTGGAAAGAGACACTTGCTAGCGCCGACACGTCTCATCGATTTCGCTATTAAAACGGCAATCATCTTGATTTATCGTCGAATTATACGGAGGATAATCAGGACGTGTTCTTGCGGAAATTGCGAAATAAGCGGCGACTCGCTCGGTATAGCGTCGATAAAAGCGCAAGCAACGTAACGGGTTAATTGTGGCAAGTTAGCTGGAATGTTAACGACGATAGCATTGGTGGCTAACGGAGCTAACCTGGGTCACCCTGGCCGCATTCCTATCATGTGACCGACCGGCTTACAGAGGCCGTGCTGGCATAACCACCTTTATTATTTATTTATTTATTTGTTTGTTTTGGTTACTGCTGTATTAAAACATTAACGACAGAGAAATCATTAAACCTGGGAGTAAAAGTGCAACGCGCCTCTTCAGTACCATGGACAGGGCTGTTACTGGCTATATTCTTATTTATTTATATGCTTATACTTTTGTTTATTTTTCCTATAAGCTTAGTATTTAGTCTGCTACCTGAGTATTTAAATAGTTGGACAATGAATTCAAATGAATTTGTAAAGAGCTCATTTTCATTTGGTGGGTCTCAAACTTTTACCAATGCCAACTAGAAATAACTTAGCTCTCCAATAGTACAATCATAAACAAATTAAAGTACAATAGTGAAGCACTTAAGTTTTCAAAAACTGTTTTATTCCTAAAAACATGAACACTGTGATTAAATATAGGAAAGTAAATATTGAGCCTTTTAAATGTATTGCAAAAGTTTATTCAATCAAAAGAGTATCAAAATAAAAGTTTTAAAACAAACAATTCTGAAAGATTAAACGCAAATGTGTTGTACTAAAATATTAAATACAACTGAGTTGATTACGTGATTCATGTGTTCTGGAGGGAGCCGATGTAGCACTATACCACACTTTTAGAATTACTGCTCTAAATTGTCCATTGGTGTAAATGTAAATGTTTGTTTAAATTAATACCTTAGTACCTTACTATCGGTTTCAACTAAACTGAGCATTATTTTGTGTAGCAAATGTTGGAAAAAGGCAGTTTTCCCATAGGAAATAAAGTAAAGGGAATTATATAATCTCAGGCTTAAATTGTCACCACCATAAAAACGTTATTAACCTCAAAGACAATGTTTTAAGTGTCCTTTCAAACATGTATTATGTGCCATGTGATTGACTGCCGACCAGTCCAGGGTGTAGTCCACCTTTTGCTTGTCGTCAGCCTGGATGTGGGAAAATGAAAGGATGTCATTTGCATGACATGTTCAAGAACTGCCTCATTCCCAGCCCAAAGAAAGTGTTTTGGGCCTTTTAAAATGTTATGTTTTCAAGGCAGCCCTGAGAATATAGGACATTCAGCGTTGGTTTATGAGGGCATTTCATTCATGCTAATGTTTGAGGGAAGACAAAAAAAAACAAAAGAAGGTTCTGAACAGATTGCTCTGCAGCCTGGAGGTGTTGCGCTGACATGCCTCTCTTCCACTCACCATGACCACCGCTGTGGGCGATGAGTGGAGCTTGCTTGTGTCTCGTTGCGTGTGTGGAATGCTCAGATAGCCTGACTGTTTGATGTGGTTGTTTGTACGTTTCATTTGTTTGCGATGTACACGAAGCTGTGATAAGTGAAGGTACAATTTGTTTTCTCATTTAGCCCTCCGTAACGGATCCCTTGCTGGAGACGTTGCATAAAGGCATCTAGAGTCGTTACGAAGCCTCTCTGAATCATGGGGAACATATTTGGGAATCTGTTGAAGAGCCTCATAGGGAAGAAGGAGATGAGGATCCTGATGGTGGGCCTCGACGCTGCAGGAAAAACTACAATCCTCTACAAGCTCAAACTGGGGGAAATAGTCACCACAATCCCAACCATCGGTATGCGCAAGGCTGTCCAAGATTCATCGCAGCCCACCATGTGCGGCGTAGTTGTTGTTTGACCTCATGTGGTAACGCTTTGTTCTCAGGCTTTAATGTGGAGACGGTGGAGTACAAGAACATCAGCTTCACTGTGTGGGATGTGGGTGGGCAGGATAAGATCCGCCCCCTCTGGAGACACTACTTTCAAAACACACAAGGCGAGCTGAATAGAGCAGGACAGATGATGCCAAATGTTTACATCTATTTATGTTTTCTCTCCCCCCTCCCCCTCCAGGTTTAATCTTTGTGGTGGACAGCAATGATAGAGAGCGTGTCAATGAGGCGCGAGAGGAGCTGATGAGGATGCTGGCCGAGGATGAACTGAGAGATGCAGTGCTCCTCGTGTTTGCCAATAAACAGGCAGGAAACGCTCACTCGCATACACGTGCACAATTTAAAGGGGAAGTCAACTTTAAACATTTCTTGACAATAATATGTTATATGTGACCTCACTAGTTAAAACATGACATTCTGATTAATATTATAGTTGTGGAATTTGAGTTATGCGGCAAAATCCAGCTGATTTTGTCCATTTCAGGGTGCGGCCATTTGCCACTTGTTGTCGACTGAGGATGACATCACAGTTGCTCAGGGCTCAGGCAACAACCAATCACAGCTCACCTTTTTTTCTGAAGCTGAGCTGTGATTGGTTGTTACCTGAGCACTGAGGAACTGTGATTTAAGTGGCAAAATGGCCGCCTTCTAATAGTGATAAAAACTGCTGGATTGTGCTGCTTAACTCATATTCCACTAACGCAATATTAACCAGAATACCGTATTAGAGAATACCGTATTAGACTTGAACATATTGTTGCCAAGAAATTGTTTTTTTGGGTTGACTTCCTCTTTGCTAAGATTGTGTTAACTGACAAAATATTGAGACAAAAGAGATGCGATAGCTCACAACTCTACTGGACTTCCAAATTCAAAAGTCCAGAAAGTGGTACAATACACATTCTCAAACATTTAACAAAATTAAAGAATTTGAACCATAGATATCTATAAGAACAGTAGTAGGCCCAAGGCGGAGTTGGCAGCCATCTTAGGAAAGGGGGCTGCTCTGTTGCACTGAGCTGTAGTCGATTTACTCACTTAAGTACTCATAACTCGCTGAATTCTTGACATATTTACAAACTGGCCTTATTAACATGGCTATATGATTCAGGTTGAATTTTTAAATTGCAGATTTTTTTTTACCTCGCCATAGTTGTTAGTGTTATCACTTGTGTTATTTGTAACAACAAAAATGAAAATTGGCTGAGAATTCGAGAGAGTTCAGCAAAATAACACTATTTCAAAGTCCGCGCTCCATTGACTATAATGTTATAACAGCTCGGGCAGCCCTGTCGCAAGATGGCCGCCCAGCGACGACGTTGCTTCTCATTTGCTCACAGCACGCACGAGCCATCTAGTGTTCTTAGAGATATCTATGATTTGATTTGAAGTACGTGTGAGGTCAGGCTGCCTTACTGAGGGTGAGAGGGTGCGCTTAAAACCCGAGCTGTGTTTGAGAACCCAAGCTGGGAACACAAAGACAATACAATAGAATAACCCACTTACCAAACTGTTCCCTCTTGTAGGACTTGCCGAACGCCATGAACGCCGCCGAGATCACAGACAAGTTGGGTTTACACTCCCTGCGCCACCGCAACTGGTACATCCAGGCCACCTGCGCCACCAGCGGCGACGGCCTCTACGAGGGCCTCGATTGGCTGGCCAATCAGCTGAAGAACAAGAAGTAGGAAGACGAGAAACGTCCGGCAGCCACAGCCGTCCGACTTTTCTTTTTTTCTTTTTTCCCCGTTTCATTTGGGACTGAGGGTGCAGGATGGAATTTGAAGGAGATTTTCGTCTTTCATTTTCAGTCTGTCGTTGTCTGAGCCCAGGTTCAACCACACACACACACACATACACAAACCATTAACAATCACTCTGGCGTGTGCTTTTCTTGTGTCCACCTCTTGTCTTTAGTACAGTGTACTGTATGTATATGCCATATGACTCCACCACATCGGAGAGGTTGACTCTCACTGAGGCTCATTCTTCTCGTGTCAACTCTCCCTGCAAAGTGACAAAGCCATGTTTGACAACAACCACTATGGGAAGCTGTTCGAGCATTCTATTTGATATCGTTGATATCGAAAGTCGTACTGGCATATTATTATCGAATGAATACTCAAGCGGCTTTCCACGTACAACCACAGACCCCATTCTGATTTGCGACGCGTGTATTCGATCTGGTCACACAAGGCCTATTTTTGGCGGGAACGTTGAAAACGCTCAAAACGTGTTGTCATCCATTCTTGTTGTCCCGTCCGATTAGTGGGAAGGTTTTGTCATTGCAACCTCATAACCGTGTTTACCGAATGTGAATGTTATGTGTGGCTGTAGAAAAGGCAGTTAAGTACGGTATATTTATTTTACACAAAGTCTTTTATTTAGGTGACGTGTCAGTATAGGAAAGAAAGCAGGGTAAAGAAGATCAAAATGTGGGCACAAGCAAGCGACTGATACCAGCAGGCTTCTGTCTCATGATAAAAAAAAAAAAAGATTTTGTCTGTGCCGTACATGACAACGATTATATTTCAAGTGTATCCGTGCATCTATTCTATGTTCGACCATGAGTTTGATCATTTGGGTTTCGTGGCCTTATATGTAGTGACGGCTAAAATTGATTTCATCTTTTGCTTCTGAATATTTATAAGGAATAATGTATTGATTATTTTTTCTCTCTTGCGCTGTCAAAACACAAGTTTGTGCACTGTAGTTTGAGATGACTAGGCAAAGGTTTGTCCTGCTGTAGCTTTTGTTTTGCCTGTATACTTGATCCATATTTAGTGGTAGGTCTTATTTGTTATGGTGATGGGGGAGGGGGTGTATATTAAAAAATAAAAAAATCCACGTGACCACGTCAGTAAAGCGAATGTGAAAAGTGAAGAACCCCGGTATTCATTCTGTACCGTTCTAGTTACATATGTAGACGACCATGTTTCAGTGCTGAGTGCATGGGGACAGATCACTTCCTGCTGTATCACAAATAAACCCATTTTCTGTAGGACCAGTCTCATCAGCTTGGACTCATCTTGCTTGTGCAATTGACGTATACACTTCCTGTACTCATTTTGAAAAAACAATCCATTACTGTACTGCCTTTACGATTATAATAATGGTCAGTTTTGACAGGACACTGTCCCAAAAAAATCTTTACAATAATATGTTCTATGCAGCCCCTCTAATCTTTTTTTTTTTTTCATTATTTAATGTTTGTGGAATATGAATTAAGCAGCAAAATCCACCTGTTGTTATTCATCTCAGGGGGCGGCCATTTTGCCACTTGCTGTCAACTGAAAATGACATCACAGTTGCTTAAGGCTCAGATAACAACCAATAATGGCGCAGCTTGCGAATGTCACATGACCAACTCAGAAAATAGATAAGCCGTGATTGGTCGTTATCTGCCTGAGAAACTGATGTCATTCTCAGTCTGTTGCAAAATGGTCGCCCCCTTGAGAAGGATAAAAATTTTGCTGCTCATAATGTTTGACTTGACTTTCCCCTTTAAGTGTGATATTGATTACATAAGAGGTAAAACAACTCGTCTCACTATTTTGAGCAGTTGATTTTCTTAAATATAAATTAGCAAGTAAATTTTGTCAGATGCTAGTGTAACTTATTGCATTTAATTTGATCATACAGGAGTAGGCTTCTCTTTATACATAGCCTATACATGGTGAAGGATGTTTAAAAAAGGCACCGAATATTTCATTAGGAATACGTTCATGATGGCGGTTTGAGCCAGGAGCAAAGTGATCCTGATTGGATGATAATTGATTGGTGTTATCTTCATGCATCATTAGAAGTGTAGTGGAGCATAGTTTATATTTTGTTTTTAAATACGACAATCACACTTAAAACTGCAAGCGAGCACCTGTTATGTGCACGATTGTGTTACTGTGACAGACTCCAGCCTTTAGAGGGCAGTCTAAACAACAACAAAGCTATAAAAGTTTACCACCCATTCTCTTTCTATATTATTGGGCAATTTGAATGTAATTTCAACCACTGCATTCATAAATATGAAAAAAGATTTTTTAAAAATAAACAACATAAGGCTTATTATGGATCAATTTTACATCCAAAAATAGAATAAGAAGATGGCTAATGAAAAGCATAAAGTTAAGCAGTACATGTACAGTGACTTTTTACGTGATTGAAGAAAGTTTCAAATTATTTTAATTCAAGAGCCATTTAACTTTGAATCTTCAAGTTTTATATTATTTGGGGCACAAAATATCACATCGTTGTAGATTTTTGTGAAATTCTTAAATTCTAACTAAACGTCAAAAGACAAGCACATACGGCATCAGCCGCATCACAATAAAAACGTCACACATCCTCAACATAAAAATACTCCTTAACCTACAGTAACTATATCTCAAAATGTATACTTGTTCTTATTATTTATTATTTGTTTTAAAACCATGAAAAATATTTCTTTTTTTCATGTTATGATGGTCTTTTTCCCCCATGTGTTCATAAATTGAATTAAAGAAATATCTCTTTTTAGTACCTCAAAAAAAAAGGGGAAAAAGTCCGTGTGTGCGCTTTGCTTTCACTCCGTGACTTCATGTTGTGTTTGCCTAAGTAGCCTATTCTTTCTCTGATTATAGAGAGAGAGGTGGGGTGAAGCATAACTTCCTGGTAGTGGTGAAATATTAACCATTAGTTTGTAGCGCTTGTACTTTTTGGAATGAATCTCCCTTTTCATCCAATCTGTGGCCATACTGGATAATTTTCAGTCCCCTGTTTGACTTTGTGTTAAAATGTTGCTTTAGTGTGAGCGAGCTGTTATGAGGCAAAAAGAAGAACAAGAGACTGGCTCTTCAGGCCAAGCGGGTTTTCACAAAGCAGTCCAGCTGGCTCGCCTTCTCTCACAGCAACAAGTTGTTTGCAGGACGTTTAGATGGCAAAAACAACAAGAGGATTTCCAAATATGATATGAAGGTTACAAAGTTCAAGAGTGCGACTTTCAGTTAATGCTACCAGATTTGATTTATTTTAATACCTTCTGCTAAATGTTACTTCTGCTGGTATGCTTTTCATTTGAGGTCATTTGTGTATTATTTAGCATTTCTTGGCAATGAAGCATCATCATCAGACTCAAACACAAACATCTTTTTGATTTCTTTATTTTTAACATGTGAGAGAAATTATTGAACCAGTGAGTTAAATATTTATCATAAAAAAATATAAATGATAACAAACCGCTGCATCTGCCTTTATGTAATCTACAGGTATTCATTTACTTCTTTAATCAGACCAATTAAATGGGGAGTTTACAATTTAAAAAAAAGTCACTTTGTCATATTTGTAAAAACTGTCAATATGACCCAGGGGCATGGTGGCCATTGGGAATTTCGGGAGAATCTAGAATGGGCAGTTCAGGCTGTAAATGGTGCACATCAGGACCAGTCCAACCCCCCCTGTCGATGAATGGTTTTCGGCGAATGTCAGCCACAGTGGCATGATTAGGCCTACTCACATTGCTATACAGGGCAGTATAAGACCCTGTGTAAGTGCAACTAAGACATGTCTGCCATCTAGTGGGGATTGGTAATATTACAACTTAAAATTCACAAATTCGCAGATTGGAAAAAAAATGATCATCATCACCCTCAATTCCCCCAAACACATATTTAATGTTTATCCATGTTTTGTTTTTTTAAGAATTATTTTAGTATGTAAAACAAATAAATAAATAAATACAACTTTTATTATTTATTAAATGTTAATTTATTACTTTTTAAAAAACGTTTATTTATTATTTCTATAATCGAGGAGCCACTAGTTAACATCTAAGTTTCATTAGTCATACCCGTAGCACAACTAGTATACACAGTTTTCCTGACAAGTAAGATGTAGTTGCACACTATAGTTGCAAATCAAATAAATGCTTGTTCACTTAATCAATTAAAAGATCAAGAGAATGATGTATGAAAATGAGGTGTTATGAGGATTATCATGCTGAAATTTGTGCTCTCAGAGTGCAGCATATTCAACACCATACGGTCAAAGTGCAAAGAAGTGAAGTCACAAGTAATCTTCAGACCATCTGTGTGAAGGAGTGGAAAGGTCAAAGTCAAAACACCTGAAATAAAGATTATGAGCTACGTGCTAGTTCTGTGTGCAGGTCTAGATACATTTCAGTTTTGCCTCGAAAGTTTTCAAGTGATGATGTTTAAAAGACGGGCTCACCCGGTGAGACGGTTAAACAACAAAATCTACACTACAGTATCCTCTGACGTCGCATGACACGAAGTTTCGTGTGTATTAGCCTATGTTTGAACCCATTGTCAAATGGAATAGGATAGGCAGACACCATTGGCTTGTTGTGGTTTGCGCAACGTGTGGGGCCTCTCAAGACTCATTGTTAGTCATCTATGAAAAAGCCGGAATGTACAACCAAACCCTTTTTTAATCGCGACTTTTATGATAATTCTAACAACCTTTGTCTTTCTTTGGGACTGCATGACACGTCACACAAGTACCAAGCAAAATTAGCTCAGATAACAGATCGGAAATCCTTTTGTTGTCAAATGGCAAAACCATGGACTGATTGAAGAATCGTGACGTGAAATTTAGCAGATGCAATCTGTAGCTTGTGCTGTTGCTGGTTGTTTGAGTGGTTGTAAAATAAGTGAAAATTAGATGATATAGCCTGGCTTCTTCAATTTTCTTCGACTCCTCTTTTTCTTCTTTGAATTTTACAGTAGTGTGTATGCCACGTGGCACTATGCTGCCTCACACAGGTCAGTCTGGAAACTACAAGTGGCATTGCTGTATTTGTGTGGTGTGCTGTGTCGCTCATCTGGAGTACACCACACATGATAAGAACAGTAAGAACACCCATGCGGAACCCCCCCCCCCCTCTTTTATGTGTGGGGATTCTCCAAAAAAAAGTACGTGTCAGGGTTATGATGGTTTTGGTTGTGTCATGTTAGTTACTTTTTATTTTGTTTTGATTATTTTCCCCATCATTTTAAATTCAGTTAGGGTGGATTTGTCACAGGTTATTATTTTATTTTATTTTATTTTTTTTAAATGTATTTTTATTTTTATTTTTATTTTTATTTTTATTTTTATTTTTATTTTTATTTTTATTTTTATTTTTATTTTTATTTTTATTTATTGTTGGCTGGGCGTCATTTTTGGTAGGTTTCTACTAGTTTTTTTTAATATGTGGAGTATTTGTTGAGTGCAAAATTAGAAATAATTCACTTAGTACTGTGTAGTAATGTAAAGTAAACGACAATTCCCAAACGACTGCCTTCCTCCATTTGTATGGGCTGTACATCATTGCGGATATAAATACATTTAAAATGAACCTGAAAGCTCACGTATGAGATTCATTGGCAAACACAAAAGCGAAGGACATTTTCACCATAATTATAGCTAGTTTTGGTTAATTTTATAAATGTAAAATGTAGTTTCAGTTATTGAACATTTTTTTCAAAAACATTTCAACACAATTTTACTTAGTCAACAAAAATGTTTCAACTACCGCATATAGCTTTAGTTATTTTATTAAATTGCATTAAAAATAACATTGACGTGTGTACTATGACAGAGACACACAAACAAAATACAGTGGTTCACTTTCATTTTATTTTGCAAGCATTTTTTTTTTCTTGTTTGAATCGCCAGCATAACAAATGGCACTATTCCATCTTAACCATGGCACATTCAGGTTGTTGTTTGTGTCAGTGTAGATGACAACAGGTTCAACATTCCTGAAGCGATACAGAAGCGATTCTCATCAAATCCATCGATCTGTGAAACAGATTGTCAGTTAAGAACCATAGCAACGTAAGCCAAATAAGGTAAAATGGATGCTATCATGCTACACATTTCAATTCAGCTTGTAATAGATTGCTATACTTTATTATGATTGTAAGTAACTGAGAGGCAGAGTACGCCGTGGACTGGTGGCAAGTCAATCAGTGTTTCAAAAGTGGGAGGGAATTATAGAAGTACAATAACCTCTGATGCATAACAACATTCAAAAGTCATGATTTATTCCTGTCTTTCAAGGTGTTTCAAGGTTTCCAGTTTGGCAAACTGTGTGCTTGTAGGCTGGCTATGCGAGTTTGCGTGAGTATGCATCCGCGTGTGTGTGTGTGTGTGTGTGTGTGTGCGCGCGCTCTTCACACGGATCCCTCCCATTCAAATCAGAGCAAGGGAGAAAAAACGCGCTCCACTCTCTGATTGGCCTCCAGCGACGCTCCAATCACTGCTGGATTCATTTCAACTTCACACTATGAGTTGGAGACGGAACGACTAGGACCGTATCTACTCCCGTTGCTCCTGGATCTACTACTTTTACTGATCTAAATGAGCCTTTTGGCCCTTTTCTTCATGGGGTGGTAATGCTGCTTCGGAACAGCCTGACGTTTTGAGTGAGGATGACCACGCTTGTGAGGAAGGGCCAACAGGTGCGTCGTGTCCTGCTGCTGCTGCCGTGCTTGGTTCTGCAACTCTGCAGTGCTCAGACGCAAGGAGGTAAGATCACACACGCACACACGCACACACGCACAAAGTCAGCAGATTACCAAATTTACATTTTTGTCTAATCTTAACTTCATGCTGTGATAAAGAAAAAAAAAAAAAACCACCTGTCGGGCCACACAATCACAACCTGCTCTACAAACGTCAAAACCTGTTTGCAATGAGTCACCTGCAACTCTCCCACAACTCTGTGGGCTTATCTCACCTGTCACACTTTCAAGGTTCTGGAACGCGCAGAGTTGCTCAACTCATTTCAACACACTCTGAAAACACACGGCAGTCTTAAATGTTTTAATTTGTTATGCTGTTAATTTCATTCATTTGTGAAACAAGTTGAGTAATAGGCCAGGTAACAGATAGATAGCGAGCTAGCTAGCTAAAATCCTAGCATGAAATCACTAATATTTGTTTCTCACTTGACCCTTTTGAACAATAACACAAGTGTTACATTGTGTTACATTACATCAACCCAGAGGAAGTGTAGCGCCACTGAGAGCGTTGTTGTGATTTGAATCCAAGAGAGAGTACTGTATGTGAACTTTCACCCCGCCTACTTGTTACCGTCACCTGCTGCTTCAGACGTCGGTGGCGCCTGGGACTGAGAAAAACAATGTGGTCAAAAGCAAAACAGTCATCAGAATCTCATCATCAGGCTGCGGCAGCTGATGTTCAAATGTCGAGGAACAACAACAACAACAACGTGATTTGCATGTGACCACACCTCCATGTTAAAAAAAACAACAACAGGGCAACTAACACAATTTAAATCAATCTGAGGGTTAATGTCATTGAGGCTGCTGCTTTTTTGGCCTGTTGTTAAACTGGAATTTACTGTGCAGTAAACAGGCCTGTTGTGAAAGAGCATTTTTTTAAATTTATGATTTTACAATGTAGAAAGATGACTGTTTATGACTGATTAGCACAGTTAGTCTTCTGTGTGTCTACAAGACGACTTAGGCTGTTAAGTTTCATTTCTCATATCTTGTTTTTATCAAGGACGGTGACCTGGTGGTTAGCAGGTGTGCCTCACAATTCTACGGTTCTGGATTTGAATCTAAAACTTACACTAAAACTAATAAAGACTACTCTAAGACTAAGCATTTTCGGAAAAAAATAGAAACTAATAAAAACGACAAACTTGCTCTAAAAACGGATAAAAACTAACACAATTTTAAAATAAAATTCAAAATGAAAAACAAACTAACTATAATGAAAAATTGTGTTTATCAAATGGTTGCTAGGGGCTTTAATTAATGAATACCAGACATTTAGTTGAGAGGAGGCCTTTATTTGAAAATGTTTGTACGGCTTAAGTTAGACATGCCAATCTCTTGACTGATGCACGAAAATGCGTTAGGGTTAGGTTAGGGAATGGAATGTACAACAGCATCACATTAGCGGATTGTAAGTAATAGAATAATAGAAAAATGTAGTGCAGGTAGTTGGCGCCGTTAATTGGTCAAGTTTGAGTTTCCACGCGCCACGAATGTTAAACGAGTGCTCCTGAACAACAAAACAGTTCACAAGAACAAAATAATATTTTAATAGGGCATTTGCATTAGGGTGCGCTTGGTGGTGTGCTCGGATTTATTATTTGATTATTTTTATTAAACTTTTTTTCCCTTTACAACAGAGTTCTCATGGGTTGGTTTGTCAACAACAACAACAACAAAAAATCCTTGTTTCTCTTTGTCCACGAACGACCCTACTTTGTGGCCTTACGAGAATGGAGGAAAACACAAAAGTGCCTTGTAGAAAATGCAACGGGTTACGAGATAGGAGGATTTACACACGTTTGGATTTGTAGTTCGCATTGTTGAATTCAATGGCGAATTGCATGTTGTTGTATGTTGCCATGGGCTGCGCAGCGGTAGGCAAACAAATCAGGCTGTGGTGCACTGACAACTCCTTAGTGCACAGGTGTCAAAATCAAACCAAGGGTTCGTTTAATGTGACCCACTAAGCAAATGATTCTTGCTGAATGTATTCATTATTTTAATTTTGACAGAAAATCGAAATTATAAATCATTGTTTATTTCCTTTCATAACCAGTTTTACAACTATTTACATTTCACCAAATCCCTTATTGACAAAATTGGGCAACAGTTGCACTATATACCAAAATATTAGGTTTCCTATATGTTATGAATATAAAATACATGCAGTACAGAAATCAAACACAGGGCAAATGTGTCTTTGTAAATAACATGTTGATATCATTTATATGGTTGACTACAATGTGGCCCCTGACGAAAATGAGTTTGATGTCCCTGCCTTAGCGTAAACTTTCGTCAAGGTAATAGTGGGACAAGCTATCTGTTCTGAAATAAAAAAAACGAGGCAATGGACAGCTCACTGTGCAACTATTTGAGGCGCAGTCTCTATTTACAGTACAGGACGTCCGTGGTTTACAAAGGATTTCGGTTCATAAGGTGACCTAACCAGGATTTGAATTATTTGATCAACTACACTAACCAGTACTTTAGTAATAATTCCAGTAAATAATTGGATAAAACACTTCTAACTAGTCTATAAATATAAAACAATGAGATGGGAAAACAGCCCTGGAACCTTGCTGACACAACTCGTAGATTATATTGTGTTTATCTGTAGATTTTAAATTAATCACAGGCAACCTTAAGTTATTTCACGTCAAGAATGATTAATTGAAGCAAATTACTGTTACTCCTGGTGCCAACGAGTGGGCAGTTTAGTAACTCCCACTGCCAGCATTAATTTAATTTAATTTAATTTAATTTAATTTAATTTAATTTAATTTAATTTAATTTAATTTAATTTAATTTAATTTTATTTTATTTTATTTTATTTTATTTTATTCAAACCTGCTTTAATTACAAATCCTGATCAGCAGTGACAATTTGTGCAGAGTGGGTTGGCACTATGGCAGGAAACGACACCTGCGCTCAGGTATCTGCGCATGCGAGCTTGCTCATCACGCAGAAATTTCTCGCCGCTCTCTGCCAAGTTTCTGTTTACCGCGCTCATTATCTCAAGCGCTTTACGAGGGCTGTCATCACCTCCTCCTCCCTGCTTTGCTTTTAAAACTGAAATCTTGGTAACGACAAGGCGTAAACCCGATATGTGTTGTGTCTTCCTCCTTCCTCGTTGGTTTACAGTGCAATGACCCCCTTTCCGGGCCGTTCATATTATGGTTAGCGGTGGAATTATCCAACACAGCCAATCGGACAGAAGTTGGCTGTGCGACACCGATGCGCTACAATTTTGACATCTCTCAAAAAGGAAGCCATTGTTTATCTGTGTGTGTGTTGACTCGAATCCCTCTGCCCCGCTCCTTTTTTTTCTCACCCGGCATCCATCTGCCAGCGCTGAAAGTCGTCCTTTGATAGAAAACCCACTCGGCCTGTTGACATTCTCAGCCTCCCCCAGCCGGAGCCTGTGCATTGTTTGCATATCGCTCGTTGCATTTTTATGCTACGCTAGCCTGCTATTAGTGTACACGTGCATTCATCCGTTTGCAGTGGAGGAAAGTTACATACATTTTTACAGAGGTGGATTGTTTTGTTAAGATACTCACTGGGTAGCTGTGGATTTTGAACAGATTGGGTTAGTTTTTACCCAAGGTTGGGCTAATTATTTTTGACCCAGCAAATTGGGTTGAAGCTCGGATTTTGAACAGAGTTTTGTTGTGTACTGAAGTAACAAAATTAGCATTATTATTAATCAAATCTATGCTAGTAAATTCTTGGTGCTTCAAGTCATCAGTAAGGGTAATTTAATTTAATTTAATTTAATTTAATTTAATTTTATTTAATTTTATTTAATTTTATTTAATTTTATTTAATTTTATTTAATTTTATTTTATTTTTCCCCCTTTGTTTGGATCAAAATGTGGTTGTTGGGTCAAATCCTCACCTAATATCCTGGGTATAAATAACCCAGCATGGGCTCTGCCCCTTTTGGACCCAGCGCTGGGTTAGCAAGTTCACTCAATTTAAGAGTGTATTTATTGTTCCAGCAACATTTGACTTGTACTAACTAACTAACTAACTAACTAACTAACTAACTAACTAACTAACTAACTAATTTCAAGCAAAAATGAATAAAATAAAAACCTGAAGACAAAGTAACTCGCACAGTTTATCATCAAAGAGACCAGACAATTTGTCATGCAATGTGCAGCTTCTTGAAGGTGAGTGGCCAAAACACTGTAAATGTTTCAGATGCAGCAAGACAGACAATAAATAGGCCAGGCAGAAAACAGCATGACAGAATTCAAGAGAATAGGAAAATGCATACAGTTGGTTTTACGCCTCCACCTTACGCTATTGTTCTTAATAAGACAAACTGGAACTTGCCACCTCTGTCAGTTTGTCACCCTGCTCCGTCACCTTTGCATTCTGAACATACCGGAAGCATGCATGTTTGCATGTAGGTGTTTTCGAGAGTTTCACAACATGCACTATTAGAAGCTGTGGTCCAGGACACAACTAATACTGCTAACATTTAAATTTTGTATAATTCATGTTGAACTCCCCTGAACAATTGTGTTTGTTCTAAGATATTGATCTTTATTATTATTATTATTATTTTCTTGGCTAACACATTATTTCCTAAACAAATTGCTTGGTGATGTCAGGGTATAATAATATAATATATTTGTTTTCACATCTGTTTGTGACAAACCCAAGTTCTTGAAAAGCACAATAAATGGACTCTTATCACAACTTTATGGACGCATAGGTCACGTACGCTGCTCACACTGGAATAATCATTATAATCATTAACCTGTTTTGTTACTTGTTGTTCTATTTTGACCCTAATGGAATGTGTTTCTGCATGTATTAATATTTGTATGTCGTTTAACTTATTGCAAGCCCAAGCCTGGAGGCTTTTTTCCTACTTTAAAACATTTGTACCTTTACAGTCACCTTGGAGTTTAATAATTAGCCCAGTATGGTCCATTAGTGTTGATTAGCAAATATGTTCAAAGCACAAACTGACTACAGTACATCATAAAGCCTTTGTTAACCGTAGAGCCAAAGTTTGAAGTAACGTTTTACCAGTAATGTGTCATGTGTGTGTGTATAAAGAGAAGTCAACGTTATAATTAAATGAAACTACACACAATGAAACACAAACAGGAAAGTGCTTGCAGAGTGATTTCCTTTACAGTAAGTTAGCATCAGTACTGTAAAATGAGTATGTGTATGATAAGGAATGGTGAGTAATTGATAGGGGTGTGAATTGCCTAGTAGCTGGCGTTCATAGGTCACGATTTGATTCTGTACCGATTAATCCGATACGAATCTATAAATTGATTATTGCGATTTTTTTTTTAAACTCAAATTTAGAAAATACAAATCAGTAAACTTGTACATGTGCACTGTAAGATTTGTATGAAAATGTATTAATTTATCTGAAAATTGAGGCTTATAACTGAGCCACTGCATTTAACAAACAGGTTGTAGTCATGTTTGAACAGCACTGAAATAAAATATTAAGGCTTGATGTTCCATTAATATAACATTCTTCCATTCTTAATTTGTGAATCCTAACCCTAAGTAAGACGTTTTGTTGAATATTTCTATAAAAAATTGATGTTTAAAAATCGATTCTGTGCTGTAATATCGTGACATATTGCCGAATCGATTTTTTCTAACACCCCTAGTAATTGATATACTTTATTGTATTGCTCATTGTACTGAAATTGTACTGAGAAGCCAAAGCAGTTCCCAAATCACAATAAGTAAATTTTCCTGTTCTTTCGTCATTACAGTTTCCCCCTTGCCATCACTGACACCGTGATGTGGTTGCATCACAAAAAAAAACACAAAAATAATAAAATAATAATAATAATAGCAACAACTTATTATTATTATTATTATTATTACTATTATTATTATTATTATTATCATTAATAATAATGATGGTGATTGTAATAATAATAATAATGATAATAATAAAAATGAAGAGAAAAGTGTTTGATATTTGAGGCATATCTTTTTCAAGAAATTGGAAATAAACTCTTAAGTTGAACCCCTTTTGTGTTGCCCAGTTTCCATGTCACGCTGTATTGCTGTAGTGCAAACTCTTCTTTCTTCATTTCACTTTAACTGACTCCGTACAAACAGAGATCCCAAATGACGAGTTTTCATCAGACTGTTAGTGTCTTGCTGCCTGACATTTGAATAGCAAAGCAGCCTCGTGGTGATTTTCAATGAATGAACTCCTCCAGCACATAGGCAAGACCTTGTCTTATGTTTTCTTGTTGGAGCCTCACCCTTTATATACAGCACAGTCCTTGTTGAAGCAAATCCATTCATATTCTGCAACTTCTGGTCTTTTCTTGCAGTTTTTGTAAGCATACAACTGACATTGGAACAACATTATAAAATTGTTGCTTGCTGAGAAGTTTTTTTTTTGTGTCCCCAACTGCAGTTCAGTGCCAATTTGAGAAGCTTTATGGCCATCACAATGCCTGTACAATTAAATGAACACTATCCATGGCAGGTTTGGAGCAGTGTTACAACCATAAATGGTCTCAAACTGGCACTGAACTGCAAACATTTCTTGCGAGGTGACAATTTGGCAGTGCTGCTCCAATGCCAAATGGTGAACCATGGGCAAGGGAGTGATGTGCTTGCAAGAACTTTTTCTGCCAATCTCTTAACCGTCACAACTGTTGAAAAAAAAACAATGGATAAGCATCACACTTTCATTATTGCTAGTTTGTTGCTGTAGTAAAGAAAACCGTAGCATGTGATGCAACCAACAATGACGTTATTGTCCGTGGCCCACTCCTTTGGAGTTGTAGTGAACTATTTGACCTTTGTCTTGTTTATCCTTTATTTCTTTCCCAGTGGTAGTTTGCAGCGGCACCCAAAATGCTCTGAGCACGACGGGAAATTCCGAGATCCAGTACAACTTGATGCGGGAGAGGTACACTGGTTGTGAGATCGTCATGGGCAACCTTGAGATCACCATGATGGAACACACCAGAGATTTCTCCTTCCTCCAGGTGAGCCACTCAAAATGAAAAAAAAATAAACAGTCATTGGATACATCACACCTGTACAATACAATTACGTCTGTAACCAAAAATTAAGAAAGTTAATCAAAAGGGCTAAAAGTCCTTCAGAGTGCAATGCCAAACAAAACCACCAATATTGAAATCCCACGCAGTCCATCAGAGAGGTGACAGGCTACATCCTGTTCGCCCTCAACGAGTTCAGCTTCCTGCCGCTGGACCACCTTCGTGTCATCAGGGGCACCACCTTGTACGACGACCATTACGCCTTAGCAGTGATGGTCAACTATCAGAAGGACGGACAGCACGGCCTGCAGGAACTGGGCCTGACGCACCTCACAGGTACACAAGAAAGTCATTTTGTTTTTAAGTGGACATCCTGTTTACCTATGCATGCGCATTTTTTATTTTATTTTTAAAGATCATTTTGTACTATTGTCAGGCTTTTATTATACAGACACCGTTTTAACAAATATGAACAATATTTATAATATACTGTAAACAAAACAAACTGAAGTGTATAAATTGTATACATGCATATGTTAGCGTGCATACAGAGACTGTATTAGTGTATTAGAGTATACAGTATAGGCTATATGTTGTTATATGAGTGCATATTTCAATGTATATGTTAGAATGCACAGTACAGTGCGTTTGAAGGTGTATGATAGTATATACACTATGTTTCAATGTATATTTTACAGTTCTAGTTAATAGTTTTAGTATTACATTCACTTGAAAAAAAAACGTTTTTTTTTGTATTTTTTGGGGTATTTTTGTCTGTTTTTTAAATTTTAATTTTAATTTTAATTTTAATTTTAATTTTAATTTTAATTTTAATTTTAATTTTAATTTTAATTTTAATTTTAATTTTTACATTGAATATCCCCCCTGTTTTCCGGAGTAATTTTCTATTATTTTTCCTTCTGTTTTGGGAATTTTTTTCTGCTTTTTGAGTATTTTCTTTTAATGTTTTTCAGATTTTTTCTGAATATTTTTTTTCGCGCTTTTCAGATTTTTTTTTAATTAAAAAAAAACAGAATAAAAAATATTCAATAAAACAGAAAATTAAAAAATAATCAAAAACAAAGCCACCCAAAAATTTGTTGGAAAAACAGGAGTGTTTACAATATGCTTGTGTAGATGAGCGTATAACTACATTAAGATGTAAACCATTTATGTATAGCCTACACAATGTTAGTGTAGAATACAGTATATTGTTTAGTTTAGGTGCGTAGTAAAGTATGCAAGTGTGTGTTTTAGACCGTGTCCAGTATATATTCGAGTGTATATATTAGAGTATATATGTCATAGTGTGCATGTACAGTAAATGTGAGAGTGCATGTTTGAATAGACTGTATCCGTTAAAATATATAATGTTTAAGTGTGGGCGGCTGCGCAGATAAGAGGCAGCTTGTTGGAGCTCCCACATTGCCACGCCTTCAGCATACCTGTCGTTGAACATCAATTGTACGTTTGTAGCGTGTATTGTTTTTGGGTGAGGTCATAGCAATACTTCGTGTAAGCCTTTCAACTGCCGGTGAAATGTGAGCACTTGCCCACGATTGGTGCATTCATTTCCAGTGCTGCAATATCTTATAATGTCTGACAATGATATGATGAGTCATGGGCGTGTTGCGGCTTGTTATCTGTGTCTCATCATTTTCATGTAATGTCTGCCACACACAGAGATACTGGAAGGAGGAGTCAAGATCATCCAAAATAAGTACCTGAGCTACGCACCGCAGGTTAACTGGCTGGACATCGTAAAGGACGGCGCAGCGCCTATTGTATTGGAGGACAATGGAGCTGAAAGTGAGTGAAAAGTACACCAAATCAAATTCATTGCTGGGGCTTGTCATGAGGGTAAAAAAGAATGATGATGTGCTAATTAATGCCTGTGGGAAAGTTGTTTCTTCAATTTTGGGTGATTATACCAGTGGTTGACTTCCTGGACTGCAGGTAGATACAGCAGCTTGAGAAAAAAAAAAGTATATTTTTTTAAAGTAGCTAAACTAGCTGCAGCTACAGTGGATATAAAAAGTCTACACACCCCTGTTCAAATGCCATTTTTTTGTGATTTAAAAAGTGAGACCAAGATAAAAAAAAGTTTAAAAACTGAACGGTTGAACTTTATTTGATTTTGTTTATGGTGGCAGGTGTGTGCTCACTCTCATTTCACTTGAGTTTGAATGTGATTGGTTAGTTATGAACAGAGCCACATCTCCATTTTAAGAAGGTGTGCAAGCTATCTTTATTTTATTTTATTTTTTTTACGTCAACTCTTAAAAATATTTCTTTTTTTTCCCCAGTTCAGTTTTCAGTTATATTTCAAATAAATGGTGGAAAACGTTTGAAATGATCTCTGAAATAGTCTAATTTTTCTTATTTATTCATTTGAACCGGATGAGTGTAGACTTCTTCTTTTTTTTTTGGACCAGTTGTATGTTAAAGACAACACAGTTGTTAACTACGGTAGACACTTAAAGCATTTGCATTGTGTACATTAAGGGAGTAGTACAAAATGCAACAATGTGAAGAATTTGATGAATTTTTGGAGCCAGCCCAAATATCTGACTTGAAATATCACCTCTCAGTGAGTTTTAACTGATATTATCTGAGCAAATAGAGATTAAAAGTGCCTTTTAGTGATAATGATGTTAAAAGTAGTCCACACTTTAATCCAGTGTACACTCAAATGTTGAACATCAACATACAATAGAGAACAATTATCTTTTAAATTTTAATGTAATTTGTGTTTTATGTTCCTGTCTGCAGGTTGTCCCAAAATTTGGGATTTAGGATGATTATAAAGGAAATATTTATTAAAACACATATTGTACTTCAATTGAGTTTTCATTAGCATTAATGGGATGAATACCATTTGTACAAAGCTATTAATTCCAAAGAGTACACCTTGAAAGATAGAAATATCTTTAGCAACTGTTTGAGCGTGCATATTGTATATTTTTGGGGCACTTAAAATATGTATGATATTCGTTTTACTATCCATTTTATAGTCTATCATTCCTCAATGTGAATAATGTAATGTCATTTTCTTTAAATGTCGGTCAATTAAGGTGCAATTTTGTGCAAAAGTGTTAAATCAATAAAGCTATTAACCTTACTGAAATGAATGTATGCGTCAGAGCCTTGCAGTGAAGCATGTGAGGATGTTCCATGTTGGGGTCCCGGAAACGACACGTGTCAGATCCGTGAGTGACATCGCCGTCTTACTTTGCTGTGCGTCCGCTTGTTTAACCCAAGTCGTCTCAAATGTGCTCCAGTGACAAAGACGGTGTGCGCTCCCCAGTGCAATGGCCGCTGTTTTGGCCGGAACCCAAGTGAGTGTTGTCACACTGAGTGTGCAGGAGGCTGCATTGGACCCCTTGACACTGACTGCTTTGTAAGTCCCAATGGTTGGCTTCCTTTTCTTCTCAGATCACAATGTCAAATCAATGATTGGACCAGAACGAAATGTTGTCTGTCCCCAGAGGCGTACTTGCCTTTAAGACAAAAATCATGTGGCGGCCATTTTGCTGTCTCAGGTAATGGCCAATCAGGGCTCAGCTAGCGAACATCACATGACCAAACTCAGAAAACAGTTGAGCCGTGATTGGTCGTTACCTGAGCACTGAGCAACTGTGATGTCATTTTCAGTCGGCAGCAAGTTATAAAATGGCCACCTCTTGAGATGGAGACAAAATGGTGGATTTTGCTGCTTAATTTATGTTCTAGAAACGCAATATTAACTCATTTACTGCCATAAATTCATTTTTTTTAAATTATTAAAAATTAAAGGCAAGAGGTGATTCAATTTTTTAATTGTAATTAATCACATGACTTCACTAGTTAATTCACGATTAATCACAAATTTTACATCTGTTCTAAATGTACAATTAAAAAAAAATCTAGGTTTTCATACTATTGTTAACAAAAGTGGAAAAAAATGTTAAACTAATATGAATAGTTAAAATGAATTTTTTGACGTTTATACCCGTCAATGGCGGAGAATGGATAAAAAAAAAAGATTATTACAAATTCGGGACGTCAGGCAATTAACGTTTTTAATCAATATTAATCGCATGACTTCACTAGTTAACTTAAGATTAATCACAAAGTTCATATCTGTTCTAAATGTACAATTAAAAAAAATCTAGGTTTCATACTATTGTCAACAAAAGTGGAAAAAATGTTAAACTAATAGAAATTGTTAAAATTAATTTTTGACGTTCATAGCCGTGAATGGCAGTGAATGAGTTAATCAATCTGCATGCAACATATTATTTTAAAAAAAAAAGAAGAAGCTAATATTGCTAATGCTAATATTTAAAATCTTTGCGACACACTTACTTTTGAGAGCCCCAAGACCAGGCACCCGAATGACAAACTCCGACCATGTGTTCCATTTTACAGGCTTGCAGGAACTTCAACAACTCGGGTTCCTGTGTCCCTCAGTGTCCCCAGACTGTGATTTACAACAAGCACACCTTCAAACTGGAGCCCAACCCCGATGCCAAGTACCAGTATGGCTCCATTTGTGTGTCGCAGTGTCCCAGTGAGTCTCAAGCAATCCTTGTTTTACAATTCACAATATATTTGTGTCTCTTAGCCGTACATGTGTGTTTTTTTTTCTTCATAGCAAACTTTGTAGTGGATGGCAGCTCATGCGTGAGCAATTGTCCTGCACATAAAATGGAAGTGGAGAAAAATGGATTGAAAAGGTGCGAGCTCTGTGGAGGCCTCTGTCCTAAAGGTATGTAAGGTGCTGAATGTCACAGGTGTCTTAATAAAACGACATAAATGCAACATTTACATTCCAGTGTAGTGTTAATAATAGAGCCAATATTTGTTGCATTCATTTTGCCATTTGCCCATTTCTGTTTTCATTTAGATATATTTATTTCCATTACATTTAAATTTTCAAACACAACTCTTTAACAAAAGGCACTATGAGTCATTTTTTTATATAATTAAATAATTAATTCATTAATTAATTATAATTATTCATTGAAATTCTGTCGAGTATTGGAAGTGCATAGTGCATTATTTCCCCAAAAATGGATTCCTCCCATTGAAATGTTTCCTCGCAGCTTGCCGCGGAACAGGAACTCAGAACCGACAGACGGTGGACGCTCTTAACATCGACAGTTTCATTAACTGCACAAAAATCCAGGGCAGTCTTCACTTCCTGGTGACAGGGATCGATGGGTAAAAAGACTCTCTATGTCTAATGCTTGTGTCCTTGATGTGTGCGTGATTTGAAATGACATTTGCGTCTTTTCTGCCAATAAAAAGTGACGATTACAACAACATCCCAGCCCTTGATCCAGAAAAACTGAAGGTTTTCAACACGGTGCGAGAGATTACAGGTTTGTGTTTGTTCAAATGTTACTTTTTCTCAGCCATTGTGTTCATTTTTGTTTGGTTTGACCGCTAAACACACACAATATATTACTTTCAGACATCCTCAGTATTCAGTCATGGCCTGAAAACATGACTGACTTATCCGTCTTCTCCAACCTGCAAACCATTCAAGGCAGAACTCTTTACAGGTGATTTTTATTTTTGTGCCGTTTTCATCCACTCTGTGTAACATGTATTCTAATACAGTAATCACATTGTGTCTTTTTTTACATCCCTTTAAAACAATTTAGAGGAGTGAGCTCTAGAAGGTAAAGTAATATTTTCATGTGCCCACCGTTTTTTTTTTCCTTTTTCTTAATCTTATTTGGAACTTTAAGTTGGTGGTGGGTGTCTTTTATTTTTCCATGTTTTTTTTTTCTAGTGACAATCATTTGGACACAGAATGACCAAATCTTGCAATGTTTTCCCCTCCCTTACATTAAGTTGTTGTTCTTTTTCAGGGGCTACTCACTGCTGGTGATGAAGATCCCATCCTTGATCTCTCTGGGCTTACGCTCGCTTCAAAGAATAAATGACGGAGGCGTCTACATTACAGGGAACAAGAAGCTGTGCTACCATTACACTGTCAACTGGACGCGCATCTTTAATAGCAGTTCGCGCCCGCAGCGACGCCAGAAGTACATTGACATTAAGGAAAACCGGCCAACAAATGAGTGCAGTGAGTTGATTTGGCAAATATGGCTCTGGGGCCACGTACGGCCAGCTGCAATCTTGCAATTTGGCTCACTGAACATTTACGTTATTGGTAGTTCTGCAATAGTTATTATTGTATTAATTTAGCTGCCCCCCCCCCCCCTTAAAATTGATTGATTGCATTAATTATTTCATTAATCAATTTAATTAAAATAATTATTTTAATTAATTAATTTATTTATTTGTTTACTTTTTACTTTGGACTGTATAGGATATTATATTGTAGATTTTTACAATTTTAATTTCATAGGTTTTTTTTCTGCAGGTTTTGAAATAAAAAGTTCAATCAATCAATCAATCTCATTGACTAATTGGTTTATGACTTTATTGTGAAAAAAACTGAAAAATATTTTTATTTTTACATATAAAATTAACATTTGTATTTTATTAAATAATTAGTCACTTAATCATACTTACATAAAGTCTACCAAATAATGAAATTGAATAATTTTTATATTAAAATTAAGCATTTTATATGTTTTAAATATATACACGTTTATATATATATTTTTTTTTATTGCTTTTGTTGTTGCTGTGACTTTCGCTCTCAGCCCACCATAGTGATCATTTATCTAATTAAACAGTGTAAATAATATAAATATTGTAAAATATATAAATTTACATTTCAATTAATGAAACAATTTTGTATTTTTTTTTTAAATAATTGTTGAATTGCAAATAATATTATGATCCAAAAAATTTAGTGAATTATCATTGTATTCTGTTAATGTATTTTACACAGTTTACGTACACATTTACCGGTAATTGAATTTAAACTTTTTACCCCCCCGACCTCATCTACATTTTTGCCCATCATATACACATTTTAATAGGATTAAAGTTGGCTCACTTGTTGTTTGGAATCTCCTAGTGCACCCCATTGGTACATGAAATGTAGATGACATTTACTGTATGTCTGTTTGTGCATTTGTGTAGTTGAGATCGGCCACGTGTGCGACCCCCTTTGCTCCTCGGAGGGCTGCTGGGGTCCAGGCCCGAATCAGTGTCTCTCCTGCAAAAAGTACAGCAGAGGGGGAACTTGTGTGCCAGACTGCATGTTCTTGAAAGGGTCAGTTTTCATTCTTGCTGCAATCCTGCCAACCCGACGTTACTTTTTTTTTTTTTTTTTGTTATCTCCGGTTTTTGGATGCATTTTGAAACATTATTTCCATCCTGATGTAGGGAGACACGAGAGTTTGCGAATCCATCGGGAGAATGTATGCCTTGCCACCCTGAGTGTAAAGTCCAGGAGGGAAAGGAGACCTGCACAGGCCCGGTAAAAAAAAATAAAAAAGCTCACAAAAATTCTTGAAGTCTGATACATGGGCTCGCTCTAGTGGTACAAAAAATAATCACTAAACCCAATTTTCAAAATTGACTTGTGTGCAGGGAGCAGATGAGTGTGTAGCGTGTGCCAACCGTCAGGACGGCCCACATTGTGTCTCCTTGTGTCCTGAGGGTGTGATGGGAGGCGAGGGGGTCATCTTTAAATACCCAAACAAGCAAGGCCGCTGCGAACCGTGTCACCTCAACTGCACTCAAGGGTAAGGCAAACCTCTGAGACTTTGTGAACTCACTGTGTTTTTTTGCGTTAAGCTGAAATTTCTTTTTTTTCCGATTTCTCTCTAGGTGTTTTGGTCCGGGAACTGGAGGCTGTATTGGTTCCTCCAGATATATTTCTGGGTAGGTTTGGTCACTCATTCATCCCCATTTGCGCTCATGTATTAAGTTTCCGTAATGTGAAATGTCTTTTTCTCCATTTTTTGTCTTTCTAGACAAGCAACCACTGGAATCGTGCTGGGAGTTATTGCCCTTCTGTTTGCCAGCTTTTCTGTTTTCGTGCTGAGCGTTTTGTACCGCAGAAGCCTCGCCATCCGTCGCAAACGAGCTATGAGGAGATACTTGGCCAATGGAGGGGTGAGTCTGGCTAATTGCTGCGTTCTTCTGATGGATTTATTGTACGTAAATCTGGGAATATATTAAAATAAGTAAAAAGAAAAAAAATCTGTTTTTTTGGCTTTAGGGCGACATTTCAGGATGAACTTAAAGAACATTATTGGTTAAGTTAAATTGATCGAGTCCAATATTTTGAATGCATGTGTCCAACTGTTCACTGTTTCACTATTTTTATGTTCTCTAATAACAAGCTGGGCAGCAAAATTTTCAAGTGCGGTACAGTACCACTTCTTTTTAGTGGTACACAGACAAATCACTAAATTACAGTAAATTTACAAACTGCATTACAGTATATGTGAAAGTGGCATCAACTTAAAAAAAATATATATATATATTTTTTAAATTTGTTAAGTACTGTTCAGTTGTATTTAATTTTAAGTGCAATACATTTGCAATTAATCACTTATAATTGTTTTATGTACAACATTTGGAATAATTATTTAGATACATTTTTTATTTTCGTATATTTAAGAGTATAGGTATAATTTCTTTCTTTAAAAAACAACAACTTTATTTATAGATTTTCAGTTGAGAGAACAAACAGACTGTCAAAAAGTTAGGGGCTTTAGGACCCAGATGCGGGAAGGCAGAGCAAGGAGGCAGAGCTGCAGTCCAAAAAGAGGTTTTAATTTTTAATCAAAAAAAAGCTTACTTCAAAATACAAAATAAACTGAACTAACAAAACATGAAGCTAAACATGACAAAACAACTAAGGCGAGACTAACAACATGACACGGATCCTGATAAGGCAAAGAGGTCAGCGTGACGTGGCGAAAGACTTACGACAGTGGCAACAGCAAAATGAACCGACACAGACAGGGGGGAGACAACCGACTAAATACACCAACACTAATGACATAACTAGACACACCTGGCTGAGGGCATTGGATGACACATGAGGGTAATGGGGACACAGGTGGAAACAATCAGGAGTCAGGGTTGACACACACACCACACGAGGAAGGGCAAGTGACCAGAAACGAGAGGAGTCAGACTTTTCACAATAAAACAGGAAATGACAAGACAAGGGGAAAACACAAGGAAAACATGACAGGGAGTAAACAAGACTGAAAATAAACATGACACAGACCAACAGAACACAGACCAACAGAACACAGACAATATGAAAAATTATTTTTAAAAAAACAACAACAACAAAAACAGGTACTTGACATCAAAAGACCTACGCTACGAGAGGTAATAGAGACCTAATGGGAAAAAAAACTCCACAAAACAAAGAGTTTGGTCATTTCAAAAAAGTATTTTGAGTACATTTAGGAGTGTTTAGGTAACTTTTCAGGGGTATTTTTGTGTGTACAGATTTAAAAGTACTAAGAATTTTTTAGGGAGTATTTCCGTAGATTTAAGTGATTTAGGCAGCTGTTATTGAGTATTTCACAGTATTAAAGTAACTTTTAGGGAGTATTTGAGTACATATTGGCATATTTTAGGGAGTATTTCAGTAGAATTAAGTGTATTAGGGCAAATTTTAACCGATGTTTCATAGATTTTGCCGTATTTTAGGAAGTTAATTTTTTTTATTTTTTTTATTACAACCAGGGGTGTTTAGGTCACATTGTACCCGAGGTTTAGAGAAATTGAGTTCACTGCCTTTTATCTATCCCTACATTTTGTGAGTAGTGTCTATCTTGAAATTGATTCATTTGCTTCTTCTTTTTACAAACAATTGGGAGACTTTCCAGTGCCATACATTACAATATGCTCATCCACAACTAATCCTTTCTAGGTTTATAATACATCTTTGTGTGCTCTCAGGGCTTTGAGCCGCTGGACTCTGGTGAGAAGGGGCCCAAAGTCCACGCTCGGATCTTGAAATCCACTGAGCTGCGTAAGATCAAGCTGCTGGGCAACGGCGTGTTTGGATCAGTTCATAAGGTAGCGACGATTGTGCCAATGCGAACAACGTTGTTGCACGCTTAATACTGACTAAAAGCACGCTAAAGTCCTTCTGCGTTTCACAGGGCATTTGGATCCCAGAGGGAGATACAGTGAAGCTTCCAGTTGCCATAAAAACCATTCATGATCGCGCTGGGCGGCAGGCATTCTTCGAAGTGACAGATGTGAGAAACCCAAACATCGCTCATTTCCGAAAGAGAATTGAACAAATATAGAAATGTGCGGTTATCAACTGCCAGCAATAGTGATGAGTTCTCAATGTTGACGGCAGCACATGATGGTGATGGGAAGCTTGGACCACATCAACGTAGTCCGGATCCTCGGCATCTGCCCCGGCGCCAACCTGCAGCTCATCAGCCAGCTCAACAATCAAGGCTCCCTACTGGAGCACGTCAGGAACAACAAGAACAAGCTCAGCCCACAGAGGCTCCTCAACTGGTGTGTGCAGATTGCAAAGGTAAAGTCAAGTGGTTTGACTGAGCAACACTTCTCTATGCAATAATAGGCAAGGCGGTGTATTGCATTTACTGTATTCTGTCATTAGGGTATGTATTACCTGGAGGAGAACAGGATGGTTCACAGGAACCTGGCTGCCCGAAATGTGCTGTTGAAGAATAATTACACCGCCCAGATCTGCGATTACGGCATTGCCGACCTACTGTACCCTGATGACAAAAAGTATTTTTACAATGAAGTCAAGGTTCGTGTACTGGCTGAAAAATTGACTTTCGGTCAAATAAAGATCACTGGATTAAATGTGTGTTTTATTTGAATACTGTACTTCACATATGTATTTAGACACCAATCAAGTGGATGGCCTTGGAGAGCATCCTGTTTCGCAGATACACTCATCAAAGTGACGTCTGGAGTTATGGTGAGTCATGTTTTCAGTGCCATTTTCTGCATCAATACAAAATGTGTTTTCCAATAACAGTCATATGTTACGTTCATATGTGTTTGTGATTAGAAATGCACAAATGTAGTCAGTGACTTGGGTGATCAATCGCTGCCAACCTCTGAAAAGATATGCACTCACATATTTATTGTTGCCTTTCCTTTCTTTGTGGCATACTGCTTCTTCCTTGACAATCACACCATGTTTTTGTGGTTCGATATAAAATAACACAGTGAATAAAAATTGCACTGAGAGCGAACACTAACCGCTTTCCCGACCTGGCTTTTAACTCATTCACTCCCAGCCATTTTCACAGAAGCAATCCTCTTCACTCACGGCTGTTTTACTGGATTTGGACTGATTTCGCAAGGCCCACAGAATATTGTGTTCTATTGCTATAAAAACAAGTCTCTTCTTTCATCAGGATTTTTTTTTATATTTCTCTCTGTCTCCGTTTTTAAGCAATTAGCATTAGAATATTGCTAAGTTTCATCATTATTCACAAATCTATTTAGAATTCTGAGTATTGTTTTTTCAACATGGTCCTGGCTCATTTCCTATGCTCTGCTGCCACCAGCTGGCCGTTGTGTAATAACTACCATTTCTTCAACCGTTCTTTGCAGTTGAGAGGCTGCATCAAAGCCTTAAAAAAACACACACACCCATAAAAACGTATAAATACGTCTTTGGGACACTTAAAACATTTCAGATGGAAGCAAATGAGTTAATTATGGTAATAAATATATTTTGATTAAGCAAACTTAGGAAAAGAAGGACAAATTATTACAACAAATATGACAGGACTTGGTGGACGGGAATAAAGAACAGAGCGGACTGTGCAGGGCCTTACTTTGCCCACTGCTAATTTGTTGTAGATCATGAAGACGTTAATCAATTAGATGAACTCATTTAAAATTCTTCTTTGACGTCTATAGGGCAATAATACATTGTTCTGTATCCTACAATATATGTTGAATGTTGTTGGGTGCCGTGCTTTTTAATGCCACATAAAATCTGGTATTCATTCACAGGCGTAACAATATGGGAGATGATGTCACACGGGATGGAGCCGTACTCAACCATGCGCCCGCAGGAAGTTCCTGATCTGCTGGAAAAGGGCGAGCGACTGTCCCAGCCCCCTATTTGCACAATTGACGTGTACATGGTCATGGTCAAGTGTAAGTTTATGAACTTTAGTTTCCGCTCAGAATTACAACCTAATCAATATATGGTAGGATGGAATTGCATTTTTCATTGTAAATGTGACAACAAACTGCAGGTTGGATGATTGACGAGAACGTCCGTCCCACATTCAAAGAGCTTGCCAATGAATTTACCAGAATGGCGAGAGATCCTCCTCGCTACCTGGTGATAAAGGTAAGACAGCGAAACAGACTCAGTAACAGCTCACAGGTATGTTTATGTTTAATTTGTGTCAATTTTTTTTTTTTTTTTTAATGCCAACAGGAGGACTGCAGCCAGCCTGACGGGCCCCCTGATGAGTTTACCCAACGTAGTGCAGACCTGGATGACTTGGAGGATCTTGACTTCGAGCTAGAGGACCAGGCGGAGGAAATATCAATGGACGACCTCAGCCCGCCCTCCCACTACCTGTCTCCCACTAAGTCTAGGAGCCTCAGTGGCCTGTCCAGGATGGATTCTCACAAAGTAATTCTTGTCTATTTTTAAAATACAAATGTTCGGAAAGTCACTGTGCAGACATGTTCAAATACAATTAGTGTACCTTCTGTATTCTACATACAAATGTTGTTAATAAAAACATAAATGCACAGTGATTTTCTAAACACTGTGCATATATTCTAGTGTAACTTATAAATATACCTTGTGTCTGTTAAGGTGGTTCTGAGTTCACCAAGTGGTGCTGGTTATCTGCCAATGACCTCAGGTGTAGACAATCCAGGACAGGTAAGCTGCATTTGCTTTTGAGCCAAGTTATTTGTTTTCTACCACAACACTGGCTAAACCACTATGAGAGCCATTACTTGCGGGGGCTAATTGTAAGTTTCGAGTTGTCTTTGTTTTCTTTACTCTAGCGATGGTAAAATCGAAACTGCGTTTTGGTACGTACCGGAACCCAGGCGGAACTTGTGATTCGAATCGCGTTCCTAAATCTGTCTCAGGAATCAGGATGTCACGTGACAGTTGCCTTTCGCGTTCCATTACGCCACAAAACGTCACATTGTTTCAGCAAGTGCCTTTTCTGAAATTAAATCAAATCCGACCATTGCACTATATTAAAATGTCTTAAATTTGAAATAAATCCAACCTAAGTAATCTTCGTATGTAAAATTGCCCTGCTGAATTATCGCCCTACATGACAAAATGTCAACATCCTCTTGGTTTAGTAGTAACGCACCCGCACGAGAGGACGTTATCCAGGTAACCCAGGTTCAATTCCTGCTACGGGTGTCATGTTTTTGCAGGTCATTCTTTTTCCTCTCTAATACTTTCTGTCAAAACTTGATGCCCCGTCGCAAAAAAACAAACAAAAAAAAACTGCCTTTGAAATGTAGCCTGTTGAAATGTAGTTTTTGGTCAAATGTGATAGCACTTGGGGTTTCATCAAAGCATTTAAGTCATGTTGAGAGGCAAAATTAAAAACAAACCAAGTATCAGAAACAAAAAGCTCATCTGTACTTCTATACTTATTTTGACGGGGTGGGGGTTATTCAGTTTTTGCTTCCCATTATATTATTTCTCTCTCTTATGGCGTCTGTTACAATTATAGCCCGATTGCCAGTTGTGTAAATTAGGTGATGACAGACAGCCAATTGTTAGTTTCCTTACTGGGGAGCTGGGAACACTTACCTACTGTTTGATTGTAATGTTTTACACTTGGCCACCAGATGTCACTGTGGGGAGATGTTTCGAACGCTCCAAAAGATTGATTCTTTTTGTGAATCAATCGTTTCAAATGATTTGATCGTTTCAATGTTCCATTTTTGCGATCTCTACTTTACTCCAACTTGAAAAAAAACAACAAAAAACTTTGGCATTACCGTTTTACCGTTCTCTCTATATAATCTCTATTCTTCTTTGCTCTTCTAATTATGCGCAAAAAAGTACATATTTTTCTTCGTGTCTGTCTCGAACGCACAGTGATGTTTAATAGGAAACGCTACCCCCACCTAGTGGTAGAAAGAATTAAATACACCATTTTAACAGGAAACAAATCAATGTGTTTACCTTCTTTAACTAAATCTTAATGCATACTTTTAACTTCAAATAACTGCTAATAATCACTATGAAATTATTATAGATGAAATGTATCATTAACTAAAGATACAACATTACTATAGAATAGATACAGTATTGCCCAACTAAAGCCTCTAACTTTTCATATGTGAAAACTCTCACAACACACCACTGAACAAAAATGTCACAAAAACTATCTTGTGTCAATATACTCACAAACGTACTTACACAATGTGAATTAATGCATTGTTGACAATATTTCTGGCTTCCTGGCAGTCACGTTCTCGACTCAACTCTGCTCGCACCGTATCCGAGAGTTCGGAGGGCTGCGGCACCGCCACCGAGCTGGAGATGATCGAGGACTTATCTCTGACTGGCAGCCCGAAGCGAAGGCGTCATCGGCAGGACAGTGCTTACATGTCCCAGAGAGACAGCTTGTCTGGTGGGCCGCCTGAGACGCCGTCCCCAGAGATGGACGAAGAGGACCAAAACGGTTACGTGCTGCCTGGAGACAGCCCGGAGAGAGGTGATATATTTGAGTTTAAGCAGTATATAAAATGGGTTTATTGATCCAAGTGAGTAAAAGTGACAAATAACTGTACCTCTTTCTTCCCAGAAACCTTGCTGTGTCCGTCTCGAGTCATTCCCGGCGGGATGGGCAAGTCGCACTCATCCGGGCTCTTGTACAACATGAACGACGAGGAATACGAGTACATGAACAAGCAGACGTCCCTCTTGCCCCGAATCAACAGTCACCTCAAGGACAACGGCCACCGGCTCAAGGCCAACAAGAAGCGAACATCCTCACTATCGTCACAGGTGACGGCGAGCTTGGGTGATGTCACGCCATCCATCAGGAACAATCACAGCTCCCAACAGCTTGGTTCGCAAGAGGTTAAATATGAATATATGGATATCAGGTGTAGTGAGATGGACGAAGACCCTCCGACACATGACCCTCCTCCTCCTCCTCCTCCTCCTCCTCTTATAGCTGCTGGGATGACGGAAGAAGAGGAGAAGGATGAAGAGGAGTACGTGGAAGACAGTAATTATCATTACACAAACAGACAGCCGAAACTGAGACAAGCTCTTCGGGAAAACAAGGCACTGAAGATCCAGGATCGGGACGGGGGCGAGGCTTATGAATACGAAGACATGGACTGCTTCACTGCCGTCAAGCCTGCAGACGCAGCGGTGTACCAGAACATGCAAACAGGCGGCGAGGGAGAGCCAAGTGGCACCGCGGCTCGTCAGCTGGGCGTCAACCCTTATGTAAAAGTACGAGCTGGAGTTGAGGTGGGAGATCCTGTAAGCGGGGACAGATCCTTTGACAATCCCGACTACTGGCACAGCAGGATGTTCCTCAAGCCCAAAGCAGTGCCTACATGAAGAAGCCTCATCTGCTCCTTGCTTATTTCTATTCATGAAGGACTTGACAGAACATTACATCAAAAGCTAAAATGTAGCCCACTTCAACTGACAGAGAAATGTTAAAAACTATACACTACTGTATTCAGGATTACCAGTGGGGCATTTCCACATACTTATATGAGCACTGAAGAGAAAAAAAAAGACCACATAACAAGCTATATCCAGTATTTTTGTTTACAATTTGACATGAACAAAATTGTTTTTCTTTGTATATTTTCTACCTAAAATAAAAAAAACGTTGTATTATGTTGTCTGAGTCGTGTTGAATTAATTTTAAACTACTTGTACATTAGCCTAGCACAGTCTTATCCGCTGCATAAATGAAGAAATGAATTCAATACAATAAAATACAAATAATGAATCTCATGAATGAACGGAATGAAAACAAATAAATGCAGAAAGCATTTTAGATAATACTAATGTATGTGTATGTGTCTTGTTATTTATAAATTTACAAACAAAACATAATGGAATTGAATACACAATAGGCGACTGCTGCAGGCGTAGGCACAGGTCCAGGATTTTTTTTCACTGGCAAAGCTAAAGGGGAGCTTGACCGATACATAGGAAAATAATTTTAAAATATAATAATAATAATAATAATAATATAAATAATATAAAATATACTGAATATTAAATAAAATCCTGAAGGGGCCTAACTTGGACTACACAGATTTCTGGTGGGGCTCGAGCACCCTTTAGCCCACGTGTAGGTGCCATACCTGCAATAGAGTCTTGGTTTGGTGACCCTCATTTATTCTGCTGGGCAAAATGTATTTATTTTGGCTGATTTTGACTCTTTTCCCACATAAGAGCAACATGGAAATGTTTTTTGGGGGGGTTATCTCATGTTTTTAGTTGTTATAGTGGATGCCAGGATAATATGACTGTAACATGTTGTAAACCTATACGCTTATATGCAACATTTTTAACATCAACATCATGCAAATCAATTTGCGATTGTGATCGCTTATGTAAGATCCAATCATGAAATAGAGGTGTTGACGTCATCCAAATTTTGCGTTTTATTGGTTTAGACATGCGAATATGTCATATCCACTGGGACCATATATGGGTCTGAAGGGGTTAACTAACACTAATAACAGCAGCAGCAGCAAGAAGTGTAAAATCAGATAATTGTTTTACATTCAAAAATTTGCGAAAATATAATTTTTTCACCCCAGATTTTTTTTTTAATTTATTTTTGTTTATTACGATCTCTCTCTCTCTCTCTCTCTGTATATAAAATAATTAAATTATTAATGTTGATTAAATTTCCCAGATGTTTGTTTACCAATCAATTTTTGTTCAAAGTTACGTTCTCTCTCTCTCTCTCTCTCTCTGTATATAAAATAATTCAATTATCAATGTTGATTAAATTTCTCAGATGTTTGTTTACCAATCAATTTTTGTTCAAAGTTACGTTCTCTCTCTCTCCCTCTCTCTCTCTCTCTCTCTCTCTCTCTCTCTCTCTCTGCATATAAAATAATTTAATTATTAATGCTGATTACATTTCTTATCAACTACAGTAAAGGCGTTGAAATTATTCAACCGTCCAACCACTTTCTGTTTACCTGAAATGTCAGTTGTACGACTCGTACCATCCGTGGTTTAAAACCGCTGATGGTGAAGTCCCCCCCACATGTGGTCAAACAAATCGTTAATAGGTGGGTGTCGATGTGTGGTAAATTTAATTTCCATAATAGCGGGATTTCTCGCGGTGACACTTTCATTACCAATTTCCTCGGAAATATTCAATCCGAGTTAAGTTTCGATTCTCTACGTCACACTTTTGATTGACGCACTGGTCGACCAACTGCAAACGCTGCTTGATTGCGACTCCACCAATCAGCTCTTTGATTTGCCTCGGTGACGGAAACTGTACAATCGCAGGAGTCCATTGTGGCTCCTACTGGCGCTTTAGTTTAATATTTCGGAACCAAAATGGCTTCTTCGATTTTCAGAGATGTGGGAGGAACCAATTCGACGAAAACGAGACCCAAGGAAATACTATACATAACATTGACACGCCTACGTTATGTTCTCACTTAATGCAAACCATTGGTCGCTTTCAGGCTGCTTATTACGGCGAAGAATTGAATATTAAATACACCATTGTCGCGATAACCTGTTGCCATCATCTCATGAAGCAAGGTATGGACTTGTTTTGTTTAGGCGACCAAGTTTGCGCTTTCACCGTTTAGCTGCTGCCTCAGACTTTTGAGGGTTTCAGGTAATCATCATTGTTGTCATTTATCAGTTTTATCAACAAAAAGGTCAGCATTTTTCGGTTTCTGGTAGGTAGGTCAGAGCTATCCAATATGACTATATAATAACTAACAGAACAAGTCTGTAGCGTGCTGCACACATTAATAGGCTATGTTTACTAATCAACAGGGTTTATATGTTATTAGATACATCTTGGTTCTGAACTGCCCCAGATGACGTAGTTGCCTGCTGTTTCATTGCGTTTTGAAGAAATAGTGCGTAAAGGTGCATTACGTTGGGTAAATCTCCACTGAAAACCCAAGTAATAAACGCATGATTCACCACTATCGTATTAATATTTTTGGACGTTATGTGTGTTTTTAGACCTGACCACAAATTGAAAATACTACAGTAATTTCTGAGGGCGCCTTAATTATCAACCCTTATCACTTTTCTCCTGCCCGCAGGATGTCTCAGTGGGAGAGGCTGATGAAGCTGCCTGCTGCATTCACTCAACAGATTTACGACCTGTATGACAGGGATCTTCTCCCCATGGATGTCCGCCATTACCTGTCTGTATGGATAGAATCACAGGAGTGGTAAGCTTGGATTACTTTAAACAAAACACATGGTATACTAATATTAAATACAGTAAGTCAAGGGAAGGCAGGCTCACAGGAGAAAATGTGTGTGCCGTTCTAAAAAAAAAAACACATGCAATGATCACACCAATCCCGCATAGGACCTACTAGATGATGCAAACCTTCCCCCTTGGGTCATCTTGTAGACGAATCTGCATCCATGAGTGAAAATACAAATGATGCATTTACTTGGTCTCTTTAGACACTTGTAAACATTGAATTCACCCTGCTTATTATTGAAGAGCATCTTAAAAGATTTTAAACTTTTGCGTGTTCAATAAATCAAATGATGAGATTTCCGTGAACAGGGTTCCTTGCAAGGATGATTTATTACAGAGATCTCTGGTCACACACATATGAATATCACGTAAATTGTGTCGTGTCAATCCAAAGAGTGCGTGTGCCCCATCCCTTGCAAGAGAGAGCTCTTATAGAATCCAAGTCTGTAGAAGAACGCCTTTTTCTCCTCCCATGAATAATAAAAACAGATTGGTTCTCACAATGTTACATAAAACAAAATCTCAGTACACAGTTCGCACCTGTGTTCATCTTTTAGACACATCATATTCTTCAGTGTACCAGTTCATACTTTTTCCCAAAACAAAATCTCAGTCAACAGATTGAACTTGACATGGTCGTGATCATATAGTGGTTAGCACTCTGCGTGTGTGTGTGTGCTCTCTCAGGCAGAATATGTTCTCACGCTGGACACTGAGAAAGAATTTTTAGACAAAAACAAGGTACCAGATAGGTTTAAGGTCGTCTTATATTGAGTTCAACATTATTTCACCTGCTCTACACATCTATAAAACATTTCAACATGGTTAAAATATGAAATAAAGAATTAAAAATGTTAATAATGATAACAGTATACAATGTTTTGTTATCATGTGTGCTCCTATCTAGGCAGCGAGCAGCGAACGACCACGACTTGGCCGTGGTGTTGTTCCAGGTCCTGTTAGAGAACCTAGATATCCAGTACAGTCGTTTTGTACAAGAGGATTCCTTCTTAAGGCAGCACAACATTCGACGCTACAAGCAAAACTTTCAGGTCTGCACTGAATGTTTGGAAAATTATGCCCAAATTAATTGTGTTACGAAAATGCAGTATTGACAATAATATCTTAGAACAACACATTTCCACTATGACCTAATGATATGATGTTCTGTTTTTGTGTCCAGACTGAAAATGATAATTTTCCAGCCTTTTCAATAATTAGCAATGATAATGATAATTTCTTTACATTGTTTCTGATATGTGCAATTTTTCACAGAGATACCAGGGGGACCCTTGTGCCTTGGCAAACACAGTCTATTGGTTTCTGGATAAAGAAAAAGAGATCTTGCAGACTGCAGAACTGGCTGAGCAGGTTGGAGCAAGTGTATTTTTGTGGCAAAAATCATGGCTACCGAGCCTAGTCCGGTGAACACATTGTGAGGAAAACAAAAGGTAATATATCACAGAGTTGGCCATGCCCAATGTGGCGAGATTTTAACTGTCTTATAGCGCCCCACTCCACTGGCTGTTTACATATTCGTACAAAAGGAATCTAGTAGCATTATGTTTATTTACAAGATAACAAGTCAGCCAATTTAAAATCTAAAATAAGAAAGTAATCCAAAAGTTACAACATCTTTATCTCATTTTCTCCCATTTTACCTACAGTTTTGACACGTATACAAAGTTATTTTGGGGGTTTCATCAATAAGATGACAGCTGCCAAAAGTCTTGGTCTTGTCTCGGTCTCGATACTTTCTGGTTACGATAATGTCTTGGTCTCGGTTGGTTTGGTCTTGACTACAACACTACGACTCAAAATGTTCATTGAAAGTAAAATACATACGTTCAACCAGGCATTACTGCCATTATTCTTATGCTAATATAAGTCCCCTAGCTTAATCCTCCGGTAATTTAAAAAGAGAGAGAGAAAAAAAAAAAAGATAACAGCTGCCTCCACAGAGTGCTAGCAGCTACTAATCAGCCAGAAGAAGACGGACGGGTGGGGTGGAATTGGTATTATTTTTTTGTAGTAATGTTAAATTACTGTCTTTAAGTAAATTATGAAATTATTACTTTACCTCTAAATCTATGTTAGCTTTTCTATTTTAAGAATGATTAATTAATTAAATTAATTATTCATTGTAGTTTTAATCTTGATTTCACTCAGTGAATGAGCAACCTGTTCCTTTTTTTTCTCTCTCTCTCTCTTTTATGTTGGCATTCAGTAGTTGAGTTTAGCTTTCCAGCTCATCAGGAAGTTTCAATTCTTCTATTAGTCACTGGCCATAAGGTGCATTATACCGTAATTTCTCGAGAATTACAAATTATTGAAAAAAGAAAACATACATAATCGATTATGCATGGTTTCAAGGAAAAAACAAAAAATTGTTACATTGTATAGATGTTTACTGCTACCTAGGGTTTGTAATAAAAAAAATATATATATTTATTTAGTTAATAATGTGGTGGGTTTGACATAATTCCCCAATGGAATTAAGGATCGATCAGTATGTTCCGCACATATATTTTGATTGCCTTTTTGATTTGCTACTCTGAGAGGCTTGCATATTTTTAGTCCTTTTGAGAAACACTGAGCCGAAGCCTTGATTTAGTTCCTTCTCACATGACGGTGTTTTGACCTCCACGTTTTGGTTGAACACCAAATCAAAACAACCTTTGCTACATTTGACTCCATTCTACTTGAATACAGTCGATGTATGAGTATTTTCTTAAGTTGTTCTCCTTTGTCTTCTACCACTATTAGGTGGACTTTACATAAATCATCTCCTCTTCCTCCTTTTCCTGCTTTGTGTCTTATCAGGTGCGGGTTTTGCAAGTAGAACAAGGAGATTTTGAGACCAGCACTCAGAGCGACCTTGACCAGAGAATGGCCAGCCTTAGAAATGAAGTGCAGGTGGAGATATCGTTGATTTAGCGTTGTGAAATATTTGACGTGTCTTTTAGTTTTGTTATTTTATGCGTGGGGCTTACAGTGTATGGAACGTACAATGATTTGTCTGGAGGAGCAGCATGATGAGTTTGATTTTAAATACCAAACATACTTGATGGAAGGTAAGCAAAGAGCGATTCTTTATTACCGTATATTTGAAAGTTTTTTCTTATGTTCTTGTGTTTTTTGTTTGTCTTATGTGGAAACTGTGCAATCCCACCGTGGAAAAGCCTCAGCTACGGCAACAGACAACTCTGCAAACCCACAAGAAGCGACATTTCAGTTACTAATAAACAAACTCAACAAATGCAGAAAGGTTTGAGACGATGGATCCGTGAAACCATATCGGTGTCTCCTGGTCGTATTATTTCCTTTCTCATGTTTGCATTTTGGATCTAGGACACGCTGATTGGCCTTAATAAGATACTGGACAGAGCTGAGGACCTGATAGATTTCTTGGTGAACAAACAAATGGTGCAATGGCAGAGGAGGCAGCAAAAAAGCTGCATCGGAGCTCCAGGCGAAGTTTGTCTGGATCAGCTTGAAAAATGGTACGTTGCATGGTGCGGATGCACATCAGATTTATTTAAAATATGTCAATTTAAATCTGAAAATGTAGTTTATTTTAATCTTGTGACCAGACTTTGCATTGGCATGGATGCAAGTTAAATATTCCCGCAAAGGTGTCACACTTTATATTAATGGTCATCTCAGTTGAGGAAGTGCTCTAGCTAAAAATGAACTCGATAGATACAAACTCACAGAGCACATTTGGTTGTTTCATTCTCTTTCCCTTGTAGGTTTACCGGTGTTGCAGGATTTCTTTTCCAAGTGCGTGAATTCCTCAGTAAGCTGGAGGAGCTGGCTGGAAAGATCATCTATGACAAGGACCCTGTGAAGGCCCATAAACCTTTTCTGCAAAGGAGGACTGAAAAACTCCTGGGAGATTTGCTCCAAAGGTCAACCCCAATATCTTATTTACAATATATGTTGCATGCGAACCTACTAGTCTAAACACGGCATTCTGATTAGTATTGTGTTTGTGGAATATGAATTAATCTGCAAAATCCACCCGTTTTTATCCATCTCAGGTGGCGGCCATTTTGTCACTTGCTGTCAATTGAAAATGACATCACAGTTAGGTCTTAGATAACGACCAATCACGGTTCACCTGTTTTCTGAGTTTGGCTATGTGACGTTCGTAAGCTGAGCCGTGATTGGTCGTTACTTGAGTGAGCCCTGAGCAACTGTGATGTGATTTTTCAGGTGACAGCAAGTGATAAAATGGCCGCACCCTGAGATTGGTAAAAATGTTGCTGCTTAATTCATATTCAACAAAATAAATACTAGTCAGAATGCTGTATTTAGACTAGTGGGTGGGCATACAACATGTTACTGCTGTCAACAGCAAGTAACAAAATGGCCACCCCCGAGATGGCTATAAACAGGTTTTGCTTCTTTGCCCATGTTTAGACTAGTGGGGCTACAAAGAACATATTGTAAAGATTTATTTGGGGTTGACTTCACCTTTAAAATGCTCATATTATTGTCATTGTTGTTATTTCTTTAAGCTCCTTTGTGGTTGAGACTCAGCCATCCATGCCTCAGGGGAAAGGTCCGCTGGTTCTCCGCACAGGTGTGCAGTTCTTTGTTAAAACCAGGTGAGTGCTGCCTCTGGTTTGCCACACGAGTGTACAGTTCTGTGTTCGGACCAGGTCAGTTTCCAATTCTAGTAAATGCTAAGTTATTTAAAACTGTGTGTGCATGTATAAGGACTAGGGGTGGCAATCTTTGAATGTCTCACGATTTGATTTGGGTCTGCGATTCGATTCAGAATTGATTTTCGATTGAGAACGATTTTTGGTTCAAAATGATTTGATTGAAAATGATTTTTGCTTCAATCTATAGATGTGCAAAGAATTGTAATGATCTACTTCAGTCTGACTCGCTAATGCTAATTAGCGTGCTACCCGCGGCACTTTTTATCACTCAAAAGAACGGCTCCACACTGCAAAAAAACTACTTCTATTGGAATAACTTAATCGTGACTTTTTCCTTCTGCTCTCTAATGTGGCTACAACTTAACAGTGTATTAGACCGCATGGAACCACACTGCCCCTCAGTGGCCAAACCGGATACAACATGAACAGCGCTCCCAATAAAGGCACACACAAACAAAGGGAAGACAGTAAAAAATAATTTAAATAAAATCTATTCTGAATCGTACTAAATGAGAATCGCTATTCTTATGAGAATCGATTTTTTGGCACACCCCTAATAAGGACCTTTATGGACCTTATTTGCAAGTCAAGCCCAACTTTTTTGTGTTTAATGAACTGCTCCATAGGGAAGATTACAAAATTACATAAACATAAGCAGCACATTTACTTCAGAGTTATAATGTGTAATACTCAAAGAGAATTTTCTAGTGGCAAAAAACCTTAACTAAATGTTGCAGTTTTGCGTGTTTTTCAACACTGTAAAATTTCTAAAATCTTCCAGACTGCTCGTCAAGTTTCCTGAGCTGAATCAATCCATGAAAGTCAACATATCCATGGACCGGTAAAATAGTTCCTCTTTTCTCAGCGCGGACTTCTATTGATGTTTGGTTGCTCTTGTGTGTTTAATGCTTTTTTTGTCTCTCCTCTATTTATTTATTTTTTTTTAATCAGGGAGGCCCCGCAGATAAAAGGGTAAACATTTTTCTATCATTCTTTGCCTCAAAATGACGTGGTATTACATCGTGAATTGTTTCTAGCGCGTTTATATTGTCATGCTGTCATGCTTGCAGATATCGTCATTTCAATGTCCTCGGCACGACAAACAAAGCCTTGACCATGTCAGAGAGCCAGAGTGGCGGCATGGTGGCAGACTTCAGGCATCTCGTGAGTGACCTTGATTCAAAATGAGGGATTTGACTACAATTTGTTGAGTGACTATGGGGAAAATAATCAAATGCTGTTTTGTTTTTTTAGTATTATAACATAAGAAGTCATTGTCAATTGTCCAACCATTGCACAATGCATTTGTTTCTCTGTAGATTTTGAAGGAGCAGAAGTCAGGAGGTGGTGGCAAAGGAGCCTATGATGTGAGTTGACCTGCTTAATTAACATGGGGAACACGTATATACTGTAGCTATCATTTAATACGAGTTTCTAACCGTGCGCGGTGTGTTGTATGTTGATGACAGATTTCTCTGAGTGTGACAGAGGAGCTGCACATCATCTGCTTCGACACCTTATTTGAGCTGAAAGGAATGTCGGTTGAGTTGCGGGTAAAGTGTCTTTATTCCATATAGAAAAAATATTCACCTGAAACCATGTAGTGAGGGAATGGGTTCCGCATGTTGAAGTAAAAAGTGAATTCCTTGCACCCTACCTAGGCCACCTCACTACCAGTGATTGTTATCTCCAACTCCAGTCAACAGCAGAGTGCTAGGGCATCTGTGCTGTGGTTCAACATGGTCAGCCAGGACACTAAAGTGAGACATGCCAAACAAGCATATTGTAAACTGTTCCAAGCTACCACCAAAATTATCTTTAAAAAAAAAAATCCCACAGAATGTGATGTTCTTCGCTGAATCTCCAGTAGCCACTTGGCCACAGTTTGGAGAAATGCTTAGTTGGCAGTTTCTCTCAGCCACCAAACGTGGATTGAATGATGCTCAGCTGGAAATGATCGCATACAGACTTTTTGGTAAGTTGAAGAGTTACCGTCTTGCGATATGACATGTGATTCCCTCACAAGATTTTGCATAGCTTTAATTTGTTTCTACTGTTAAGAGATGAAAATCAGACAAGGTTAGGAACATTTCACGTTCATGTTCATTTTATACCTATTTTTAAGATCACATAGTTTATAAGTCTGTTGATAGACACATTGACTTATAATATATACTATTGATAGATAGAAAAGATTTCTTGCACTTGATTATTATTATTTTTGGTCCATCCAGGAAAGCAACAAAGCTATGACATCTGTAGTGTGGCTTGGTCCAAATTTTCAAAGGTAAGAATTTTAACTCCATATTTGTAAATAAGACTATAAATTAGGGATGTTAGATGCCGCTTTTTTCAGACTGATACCAGTATTAAGTACTCAACTCTAGTTTGGCCTGTGATACTGATACCAAGTAGCGATGCCATTAACCCCCCATGACATAATTATAAAGATATATCCTAATATAGCATTTCCCCTTAAATTTGCATGAAATTAATAGTAATTTTCTATTCTTCTATTTTCTCATTTCTATTCCCTGGCATATTAGTTAATTGACAACCAATCTCCTTTTCTGACCGTCGTTGCACCTGAATCAACGTGTTGCATTCTCTGGTCTGTCCTGTTATAGGAAAACAGTCCTGATACATTCTGGGTGTGGTTTGACAGCATTGTGGTGATGGTGAAAACGTATCTTGAAGATTTGTGGAGGGATGAGTACGTATTTAAACACGCAGGCTTGATTCAAATTTGAGCCTTTCATTTTTTTTTTTTCCAATTAGTTTCCCCTCTTGTGTATCGCAGGCTCATCATGGGCTTTGTGACCAAATGCAAAGAGAAGACCCTCTTGAAGAAAAAACAGAAGGGCACCTTCTTGATACGTTTTAGCGAAAGTTTCATTGGAGGGATCACATTCTCCTGGGTGGAAAATGATGCAACTGGTGAGCATGGTTCATTTGAAAAGAATGGTTTATACTGTTGCTATGGCAGACTAACGTTTGCCCATTCGCCATCGATAGGTGAGCCGGTAGTGAGGACAGTCCAGCCGTTCACCAAAACTGACCTCTCCCAGATTCCCTTCCATGAAATCATCAGGCATTTCCTCATCTTAAAAGAGGTTCCACAAAATCCTTTGCTTTATTTATATCCCAACATTCCCAAAGATGAGGCTTTTGGAAAATACTATGCTGATAAGAGTGGAAGTAAGAAAAACGGTTTTAACAGTACATTTTCTTGTAACGATGATTTGTAGTCAGACTTTACAATAGTCTATAACCTTCTAACCTTTTTTTTTTTTTAGTTGACTCTCCTTACCTCAAGTACATCAAAACCCGGCTAGTGTTTGCGTTGAAAGGGTAAGTTTAATCCTATTTACTTTTTTCTGCTGAATTTACAGGTTGAACCAACAAGGGGCAGCATTGCACCACATACATTTACAGTATTTATATTAAGTTCTTCCTCATGCAATTACAGTCACATACTTAAAGATGGTGACTGACACAGAGTCACCACAGATACAAACGGATTTGGGGAAAGTAGCTTCTGTGCTCTGGCACTGTGTTAAGGTTCAGATTAGATGGGAAGAGATTTGTTTCTCACTTCAAACGTTGTCCCATAGACAGAGCATATTGGAGAAAAGAAAGAATCTATAAAGACAATAAAAGCATTTTCACTCATGGTGGCAGCACTTCATTATAATAACTGAATATAAATTTACCATCAATATGTATTGACACAATGACATGTAGGGACACACTGGAAGTTGTGTCACCCACCGCTTCAGACGTGACAGAGGATGAAGTCCCGCAGCCAACGAGTGACCAATGTGGATCGGCTGTTGGTGAGTGATTGCACGCTTTGCAGTCATAACTGCAGTAATCCCCTGCGTATCTGCAGTTTACTGTTCACAAATTCACTTCAGATTCCAGATTTTTTTATTTTCTTCCTGGAACTATATACTGAAAGATTCACTTATTTGTGGAGTTTGTGCGCATTCGGAAATGCCACATGATGCCGCTATAGCTCTGTGTAAAATGCAGTTGGTGTCAAAGAAGTATGTTGAAGTGATCCATCTTAACTGAGAGACCAGCCTGGGTTTGGGAAGTTACAGAGAATTGGCGTACTTTTGATGTGCTTTAAAAAAATATGTACTATATATTTTACAATGATATATATTTTATAATATAAAAATGGTTTTGCATCAACGTTTACTGTATTATTGTTTATAATTCAATTTGTTTATCTTTCAAAATCAACATGCCAATTTTACTTGTAATCAGCAACAAAAAAATCTAACTCAGCAGACCCCCCCCCCCCAAAAAAAAAAAACTGTTATATGTTTTTCATATGAAAAATAGCAATTATTTTCACAATAGATTACTTTATTTTCTTCCCAAAAATCAATGTCAGAAAATAGGGAAACATGTTGCACATTGTTTTTCAATGTAAAAGCATTTGTCTTATTTTGATTAAACTCAACATTCAGGCTGTTTTCATGAAGGACAACAGGCATTCGTTTTTAGAGACTGAAATCAGGACATTTGGCCAATTTCAATCTAAACAAGAGCTTTAAACGAGTCATTGATTTTCAAACTAGATGTTAATTTACAGTAGGTTACACAGATTTCTGTACTTCCATTGATGCTTCAAACCATTGCTTAATGTACTTATTTAAATACGTTTTGTGACCACAATTGCAACAACTTGTGGTCATGTGTAAAGCAGTATAAGGAACTCGTGTGTTATGTGGTTATTTTTTCTTTTAGTCATAAAATGTCATATAGGTTAACACTTTTCCCAGCAGCATCAGCATAACTTTGCCTTTCTTCTGTTTATTTCTCTTCATTTCTCGCTTTCAGGGCATACTGGGGATTCCCTGGAGTCTCATCTGGATAATTATGATCTCGACCCCATGCTGTGTGACTCTGTCGAAATCCCAGGCGAGGATCTGATGTATCCCATCAACGCTAATCACTTTTTTGGCTCTGAAGTCTTTATAGATGAACCCTTGGTACCTACCAGTCTATAAAAAGTTCAGACATCCTGCCAAGGTGTTTAAACATCACTTCGTCTTCCGTTCTCCTCTACCGTCACTATTTAGTGTTAATGGAAGAACTCATTAATGTTTGAAAAATCAGAGATTCCAAGAAATAAATGAAACATTTGGAAATGGCGTCTCTGTTCGAGTAGTACACCGACCGAATACACGTAATACGACATTATGAAAAACAAATACAAAATTTAATTCAATACACAAATACAATGTGTCAGCACCAATTGTTAGAGAGTAGGCAAGATCTTAAATTACATAAAAATGGAACTTGAACAACATCTTAACTTTCATTGCCGTTATCGTCATAAACAACTTGCCCTGGTACATAATTGTCACTCATGAGAAGGAACTACAGTTGAACTCATCTTGATGGTTTCAAAGTGAATCACAAGTTCCTCATTTTGCAGTACCAAATGTTCGTCTTACACCCAACGGGAAATTCCTGCTGATTCTGCAACATGTCAATTACAAAGTAAGAATTTGTTACATCCTGAAAAAGGTCATATGCATTCAAAGCAATCATCTCACAGTAAACTTGAATCTGGCTTGACCAATAAATAAAAAACATGGAGTATAGGATAATTATTCTGTTAAATTTCTTCACAAAAGGGAACATCAACCTTTTTGAAACTAAGAACTCTTGGGTAATGATTAATGAGAAGGGACGGATTTGAAGTAACTTCTGAATTGGCTTAAATTACCTTTAATTATGTGAGGTTTGTCAGAAAAGTTCTCAACTTGTGTCACAATTTGAAATCTATCTTTTACAAGAGAGATTTTAAATGCAAACAATCTACAAGTCCCTGTGACACAAGTCCTGGAATTTTTCTGATACGTTTTTTTTATGTTTTGTTAATAATGATAACACTGATCATGCGAAATATTATATTTTTATTATATTATTTCTCATTAATTACACTTGGCACCAAATTTTGAACAATTTATATATATATATATATATATATATATATATATATATATATATATATATATATATATACAAAAAAGTAAAAATACATTTTTAAAATCAGAGTCAAAAATAATTTTAGGGACACATAAAGCTGCCTCTTTTTTGCTGTTGCTACCAACAATAATTTAACAATAAACCGATCTCAATATACTTCTATAAGTCTCTGCAAGTGCTCACATTCAAATGACAGTAAGTTTTTACATTGAGGGATTTTAGGCCCTCTTAATCCAGATGCATGTAAATGGCCTCACTGCCCTTGTGAGCAGCGATTGATATCCCTTTCGGAATTGTCTGTTCATGACGGCGTAGAGCACCGGGTTGATGCAGCTGTTGAGCCAGGTGAGGTTTGCACAGAACATGTGCAGTACCTGCGGGGCTCGGCCTCCCTTATCCACAATGTTGAGTATCAGGAAGGGGACAAAGCAACATACAAAACACAAGAAAACTGCAAAACACATGCGCGTCACACGCTTGAATTCTGCATCTTCCCCTGAGGCTGCTGGGTGAGATTCCGCAGTGGCGGGCGCAGGTGCGATAGCAGATTTGGGCTTGCTTTCTCCCAATTGATTCGCTGGCTCGTCCTGTGTTTTGGGGGATGCCGTGTCACCGTTGTAGTCCTCCTTACTCTGCACGCTAAGCTCACTGCTCACAGTGGCCATCCCGCTCTCCATGCCACTGTCATCGGTGCCTGGCGCTGAAGGTGCCGGCTTCTTCTTGGACGACCGCCGGCTGAACCTGTAGCGTAGCAGGGCCTTCGACGCAACCCGGACGCGACGGTAAATGAGAAAGTAGAAGGTGCCGACGCAGGCCAGTCCCACGAAGAAGTAGAAAAAGAGCAGGATGGTGGTGTAGGGGCGACCCTCGGTTCGATGGAAGCTGCACGTGCACACCTGAGGCACAAACACAAAAACCGACCAGAGCGGAAGGAAGCTGACCAGGCCTAGCGCCCACGACGCCAGCAGGAGGGAAAACAGCCCCCAGTTGGAAGAAAGGCGTTCAAACAGGGCCCTTTTTGCAACCAGCAGGTATCGACTAATCGCCACCAGGCAGAGGGTGATAATGGAGACCGAGTTGGACAGGAAGAGAAGCAGGCCGAAAGCGCTGCACAACACCTCGCCGCTGCGCCATCTGAGGTGCAGATAGGAATCAACGGAGATTGGCTGCAGGATGGTGCAGTAGAGGAGGTCAGCCAGAGCCAGGTTGACGATGAGCACATTGAAGCGGGTCCGAAGTTGGGAGTCCAAGGCAAAAGCTAAAACCGTCATCAGGTTCCCCACCGTGCCAGTGAAGGTGACGGCGCATCCCCACAGCACAGCGAAGTAGCGGTAGCCTTCGACTGAAGCGCTGTAGCAGGAGAAGGCGTCTTCTGTTTGGTTGGTGACATTCAGCAACATTCTGTCAAATGATTGGTCGCTATCAGTTTTTGTAATGTCACGGAAAGTGAAATTCTCACTAGAGTCTAGTCAACCCAAAAAAGTAGTCCAAATGTGGCACTAATTAATATTGTGTTTGTGGAATATGAATTAAGCAGCAAAATCCACCTGTTTTTAATCCAACTCGGGGGGCGGCCATTTTGTCACTTGCTGTCGACTGAAATGTCTGAAAATGTCATCACAGTCGCTCAGAATTCAGGTAACGACTAATCATGGCTCAGCTATTTTCTGAGTTTGGTCATGTGACACTGGCAAGCTGAGCCCTTATTGGTCGTTACCTGAGCTCTCAGCGACTATGAAGTCATTTTCAGTCGACAGCAAGTGACAAAATGGCCACCCCTGAGATGGGTATTAAGGGCGGATTTTGCTCGTTAATTCATGTTCCACAAACACAATATTAATCAGAATACCATGTTTAAACTAGTGGGGCAACATAGAAAATAATATTGTAAATATTTTTTTTTTCTTCATGTCACTGGCAAAGATAGATGAACAAATGTGAACCAATTAAGTGAAATGATTTAAGTTCCAGTGGCGCAGCCGCACACCTGATGATATCTTGAGGTACGTTGCTGATTAGGAATCACTGGTTACACATTTTACAGATAGCAGATTCTTAATAGTATTTTTTTTTTGTGGTCCAGTAGTTCATTTCATGCACATTCTCTACTGAGTCTTAATTTTGAGAAGTTAACTTCTTCCTCTACAGTTATTTTGTACAAAAATCATTCTTCCTCTACCAAAAGAGGAACACATTTGCATGACAGCATGGCCTAAAAATAGCAGTTAATTAACCATGACAAATACGTAATTTGCCAAATACTTAAATAAATACATATTTTGTTGGGTGTTGGTAATAGTACAATAAGCATAAGGTTTTGCGATGCTTCCCTGTGTGAGCTATTATTTGCTTTTCATTTTGATGATCCAAACATTGATGCTCGGGAGATGTGTTCATTGCCTGTCTGCAAATCAAACGAACAAACAATGCTGAGTTTTATTTGAAGCACTGATACACAATCTTATGTCGTCGATTTAATATAAATACTATATACACGGTAATATTTTAAATTGTGTCATATCAACCATCAGATTCTTAAGTAAGGTGGCAACCCATTACACAGAATACCTGTACAAAACTACAATAAGAGCTAAAACAACATCTGCGCAGAAAGCGATTTTCAAGCATTTTCTTACCTCAAAGGTGAAATATTTCTGTAGGTTGTCTGGAAAGTCGTCGGAGAGCTTTCTGTGCACCGACTCGCTGTCTGTTTAGCTTCCAGTCACATTTCAATTTATGCATGTTTTGCGTGTTGCTACAGTGGCCTTGGCATGATGTAATCGAGGTAGGGTTTTTCCGCATTCTGACATGTCACCATCAGAAAAAGAGCAAGGTTGCATAATCATGTCCTCTTAGTTTCAAAGTAACGGATGTAGAGGTTAATCTATCCTCATGATCATGTAAATTTCACTTTTAAGTGTTTTACCAAATAACTACAGTGACCAGGGTTCGTACCACATTCAGGTATCCTCTCATAAACACGTAGGCTCCAAGACCAAAATCACATTAGACGCTTTCCAAAGCACAAAATGATCCTTGGCTATTGAATTAGGTGCGGAATCAAGTGATCATTGCTACGTTAAAAAAGCCAAGTGCATTAAATGTCAATTTATGATGGTTAACTCATTCACTGCCATTGACGGCTATAGACGTAAAAAAAAAAAATTGAATTATTTATATTAGTTTAACATTTTTTCCACTTTTGTTAACAAGAGTATGAAAACCTAAAAGAAAAAATAATAATTATTGTACATTTAGAACAGATATAGAATTTGTGATTAATCGTGAGTTAACTATTGAAGTCATGCGATTAATTACGAAAAAAATAATTTTTAATAATCTTTTCTTCTTTTTTTTATTAACTAAAAAAAAGTAATTTTATTTTTTATTTTTAATAAACTTTTCCTTTCTTTAAAAAAAAGAAAAGATTATTAAAAATTACGGGCAACAGGCGATTAATTTTTAACCATAATTAAGTTCAAGGAAAATATGCATCAAAAGTCGAGGTCTCAGTAATGGTAACCTTGAAAGAAGAAACTGCACAGAAAGCATTACTCCTCAAACTTACTACACACTTTTTTGTGATTTAAAAAAAATCTATCTAATTTCAGGTACAATTAACATTTTATAGTCTTACCTTTACTTTGTAGTTGAATTCTCCCACGGAACAAAAAATCTCTTCGTTAGCACCCTCACATGTAGTTCTTTCGAGCTTCTTCTGTCGCTTTATTTCCCTGAGCGGTAACAGGATGCAGCACATTCAAACACAACTCACACCTCGTCAGTCCACACACTTGACTCCTCACTTGAGCCAGCGTTCAAGCGTATATGTCCGTACTGTCTAACATCTGAGCTATTCCTTGTTCCTATGTCTATCATTATCAAAAGACATTAAAAAACACACTCGCAACAAAGCAAATAAAGTGCAATAACTTTTTACAACTATTTACCAGGAGCGCTGCAAAGCATGCTGGGAACTGCGCCGCCTTACTATCGCTACAGAAAATTACTGGAGTTACTTTGTTGCCTCAGGTAACAGAATCAAATCCTTTTTGAGGCATTCATTGGTTTCTGTGAGTTGTACACAGGCTTGGGGACTAACGGAATACATGTACCGCCGTTACGTAATCAGATTGCAAAAAAAAACTGTATTCCATTACAGTTACAGGAAAAAAACATGTAATCAAGTTACAGGTACATTTATTAAAAATGGGGATTACAATGAGAGAGAGAGAGAGAGAGAGAGAGAGAGAGAGAGAGAGAGAGAGAGAGAGAGAGAGAGAGAGAGAGAGAGAGAGAGAGAGAGAGAGAGAGAGAGAGAGAGAGAGAGAGAGACTGAGAGAGAGAGAGAGAGGGAGAGAGAGAGAGAGAGAGAGAGAGAACGCCCGCGAGAGTGGGTCCGTTGCTACATGTCGAGGAGGTGGTAACGAACGAACTGAGGAGCCGTGTCCTCCACACGCGGGCAGTTTGAAAAAGCTTGACGGACGGGAGGCGGAAATGACGACTGGTATTCACCGGAACTCACTCGGAGCGAAAGTTTGAGCTGAGAGTCCAGCGGCATGCTATGCGCTGTAGCTTCTTGCTAGCTAGCCCGCTAGCCTACAACCATAATGTGAGTTACACTTTCCAAACAAATCTCCCTTCACCAATTTACTATTTAAACATCATACACAACATATACACGGCTAAACTTGTGACTGGGATAAATGCTCATTTTGCAGTTGATGCCACAGAGCGTCATCCTCATTGGATTGATGACTATCTATCTATCTATCTATCTATCTATCTATCTATCTATCTATCTATCTATCTATCTATCTATCTATTTATCCTATTGTATAGAATATATATTGTGGTGATTAATATTATGGTACTTGGATTACGTTACTAACTACATTTTTTTTAGCAGGTAACTTGTAACTGTAATGGATTACATTTTAAAAGTAACCCTCCCAACCCTGGTTATACATTGGGCTCTTTGCACAACTTGACTACTTACTGAAATTAACACCACTCCTTTGTTTTACTGTCTTTCATGATTGGACAAACCATGAAATCACAACCTGAGCCCTGAACAACTATGATGTCATTTTCAGTCGACAGCAAGTGTCAAAATGGCCGCCCTCTCAGATGGATAAAAACAGGTGGATTTTGTTGCTTAATTCATATTCCACAATTGCAAAATTAATCAGAATGCTGTGTTTCAATTAGTGGGCCACAAAAAATATAGTATATTATTGTAAAGAACATTTTTGTGCTCGACTACACTTTTCACAGAACTCTGGCTGGAACCGTGTTAAAGCAGTATGTATCCAACTTTGACAAGCAAAATAGCAGGCTTTTTGAGAGAAAATTATAAAGTAATGCTGGAAAACCATCAGATTCTTAAAAATGGAAAATCATAATATTCTGGGGGAATGACGTACAAGTTTAATATCAATATCACTAATGTGATTTATTTTTACTATGCAGTCCTGAGTTTTGTACAATAAATGTCCTCAAAATTACATTGCAGTAGATGTTTAAAAAAATATATATATTTTTTATCAATTTTTGTCTGAAACCATTTATAATGCACCATGTATAGATTGAAATCTACATGTGTGCAAAAACATGTAGGCCACTCTGTCTCTTTTGTTTACATTTGATAATTATTAACACTATTGGATGCATTTCTCATTTGATATAGATCTGTTTAATGTCACATCAAAATAAAGTGAGGTACGCAATTAAAGTGTTGCATATATATATATATATATATGTATATATATATATTAAATATCTATACAGTGGTCTAGTTATTGTGATATAAAATTGACTATATTATTTAAAAAAAAACAATCTGCCTATCCCAAGAAAATTCAGTAATTTTATTGAATGACATTTTGGAATAAAAAATAAAATCAACATAAAGCACATACCTAAAAGGGGTGAGGCTGGATTATTTTTTGTTTTACTCGTCACGTGCAAGTGAAGCTCTGCCTCTCATGACCGTTTTATTGGTGTCAAGGCAAAGATGTGTTGTAACTAAAATAACTTGCAGAAATGTATGTCAAGTTGAGAGATCCAATATGGTCCATTCACCAAGTATTGACAATGAAATCCAAGACTGCAAAACTGTTTGCTCAATTATGTTTACTATTCTAGCCGAGTTTTGAAACCCTATTCAGTGATGTTGTCCAATCTCCTAACATTAAAATATAACAAAATACCAACTGTGGAAACACAGATTCAAATAAAAAGTCTCTCCACTTGTAGTAAAATCATAAACTGAGTTTAATGATTTTGGGTACAATTCTATTAGAATTCAACAATTTGGAATCCCCCCGCATTTTCCATTTGTCATTTTTTAAATACATTTACAGCAATGTTTCTACACATCACTTCTAAAAACATTGAATATATCTTTTGACACAATTATTATTATTTTTTTATTGCGCTTCTTGCATTTCACATAAAAAATTGAGCAGAAAATATTGCTAGTTTCTGTTTGCTGAAGTTTCCCACAAGTGTGTGACATGCTGCCGTGACAGTTTTCGTCGGGATTCTTCCAAGTTGTGTCGGGTCACGAAGCAGAGCAAACAAACCTTTGCTTTTTCCTACCGCACACCTGCAAAGCTATCTAAAAGGATGTTTTTTCTACTCATGTGTATGTGTGCTTGTGTTTCTCATATATGTATAACATAATGCTGGTGTATTTTTATATATTAGAACACATTGTTTTTATAATATGCATATTATTATTATTATCATATTTTGCATTTTATTTGTGTATGTTTGTGAGCTGCATATGCTCATATTGCAAATAGCTGCTACTATATTACTCGATCATTGTCCTGCTGTGCTCACAGTGTTGAAAGTCTTTCTCTGAGATACTGAAACTTTTCTGTTTTGTGCCGTGAAACGGAAATTAAAGCATTTGAAATCACTTACATGCAGACGTTTACCCCAGTGCCTAGTCACATTTTTTTTTTTTTTTTTTGCATGTTACAGGGGAAAATCTGGGGAATCAAATCTGGGGTTTTATCTGACAATTAACATGTATGTAGACCTAAACCTAAAGATACTTGCCTAGTCTTCCCTGATGTTCTTTTAACTTTTTTTTTCCTTTTCCCCAACATCTAATCAGACCACAAATATAAACACTGATAGCTGCATAGTACTTCTTCACCACACCTACAACTTTGCCAACCCATTGACATGGTTAAGGTGCTTCGTTGACTATCTTCGTTAAGACGTATTGTATATTCTGTTCCTCTTTTACCCTCTGTTTGTGTCCCACAGAGGTAAGTACAGACCCCCTAAGCCAGCTGGGAAGATCTAGACATACAGTACAGAGAAATGTTGCAGAAGACTCCAGCAGCAACACAAATTCATTGACCACAAAAAAGTGGGGGACCCATTACACAGTGATCGCTAACAGCTAACATCAGAGGAGACCACAATATAGAACCCAGCGGGTTTCTTCTTTTTTTTTTTCTCTCTCTTTCTCTTATGAAATGGATGCATCGGATGTGGAGAAGGTTCGAATCACTTAAGAGGTAGGGTTTGAAACACGGCGGTTAAGACGGCTGCAAAGTGGAAGTCCTTTTAATAGTCCACTTTGTCGTCTTTGCAGGGTCATGACCGACCGGGTGACTAGTTGGCATTAGCGGAAGTGGGAAAGATGAAAACGTACGCTGTCCCTTTAAAACGAGTCGTCCGCTACTTGTGGTTCTCCCTGTTAGCATAACAGCAGCAGCAGTCTGCAACTAAGCGTCAGTCACAAGTTCGACTCGAATGAAACACCGCCTGGGTTCGGCTCTCCGCTTCACAGTGTGCTTCTGCCTGACTCCTCCTCGTGCTCACGCTATCAGTATGGAGCGAAGAGAATTGGCCCGTGCGTAGTGCGAATGGGCCCCGGGGCGGGCCTCAGCAGGCTGAGGGGCGGACCCTGTAGCAGGTGGTGGTGAGGGTGGTGAGGGAGAGGGTGAGGGTGGGTTGGCGGTCCGTGAGGTCGCAGTGCCAGCTGATTTGAGGACGCCGCAGCGGCCATGGCTGCCGCAACAGCCAGAGGATTTGGTAAAAGTCCCGCCCCCAGATTTTTGGGAAGTTCCTTTGGGAGAGACAAGGAAAATGGCACGTGACTTGTTGAGATGGCGAATAAAACACATATAGACAAAAGTACAGAATGTAAAAATGTATTCTGGGACAACTTTCTACAACATGATAGAGTGTATCAGTGTGAATTTCTGTCTGTTATGTTGTAGTTCATCCAAAGGTGTTCGATTGGGTTGAAGTCAGGGTTATGCATGTCAAATCTTAAATGTCTACTTACTCGTCTAGCCAAGTGAATGATGAATTACAGTAATTGTTTATAAAGCGTGGCTCAAAACTTTTGTCCATATGGTGAAGTAAAGGTGAATGGTATACCATGAAGTCTGCACGCTTCTTGTGACGACTAAGTAAAGGATTGGGTTTCCCCGCAACTCCATCTCGATGCCTCCGGCTGGAAATATGCTGCAAAATGAAGAAAGCCAGAAAATAGATTTGAATTGCTTTTCTCTGTGCTTGTATTTTTCCTATTCTTTAAAAAACAACAACAAAGAATGACAAAAATAAATAAATACATTTAATTTTTTTCATTTTTATAAAATTAATTAATTAATTAAATGTAAATGTCAATTTTTAAAAACATTTCAAATTGTATTGATTTACCCCAAATTTATGAATTAATCAATTGCTATTCAAATATAAAAATAAATAAATAAGTCTCACCTGTTTAAGCTGCAGCTCAGAGTTGACTCTGACATTGCAGATCTCACAGTGGAAGGTTCGTTCCTGAGCGTTGGGGTCAGACGACAGCTCCCCGCCCTGCTCGGGGCTGCCCTTCAGACCCAGACGTGGGTAGGCTTTAATGGGCCCCAGTCCACTTCGTGCCTCCAGAATTGTTTTGTGTTTTGTACCTAGGGCGATTAAAAAGTAAAAAGGAATGATTTGCAATATCTCTTTTATACCACTGAGTGGCAGTAGTGGTCCTGCTTTATTACTTTTTCTACATGTTCTAAGCAGACATGAATCCAATGCGGTTCCAACATTGCATATTTCTCACATGTACGACTTACCTTTGTTGTGGGCCTCCAGTTGTGAGAGGGAATTAACTGCAACTTTGCATGAGGAGCAGTAGAGAAGCTTTTTGGCTTTCTCTTCTTCGGACCCGCCAGAGGGAGGGCTGGGAGCTGGAGACAGGGTGTCAGAAAGGACCGCCTCCCCTGAGTCTGCAGGTGGCGTGCTGACACCGGCGGCCGGCGAGGGGGAGGATGGAACAGGTGCACCGGCGGTCTCCGAGAAGGGACACTCTGCTTCCGCTGAGCTCACTGAAGGTGTTGAGAGGTGGCTCGGGGGCAAAGGTGACTCAGAGTTGGGGCAGGATTGTGTGTCGTCTATAAACAGCAAATTAAATTTCAGGTTAGTAAGCAGCCATATAAAAGCCTCTTTAACACGTGAGGACTTTATATAAAAGTGTGAAAATAATGAGACAGTGTTTTGCTGCCAGGACATGCCCAAAGGTCTGTCCACACCAGGGTGGTAACACGTTAGCAAGATCTGGCTCAGTGTACTGACTACTGCATAACAGCAGGACAATATGAAAAAGCATCACAGCAGATGTGTTGAGCATCTGGTTCGTTTTGTGGCAAATTTTGTGTCTGTATCTGTACAAATCATCACATGTCACAGGTGAGGCTCACCCTGCTTATCCGGATCAGGATCCAGGTTGGATGGTGGTGAGGGGCCTGACGGTGAGGGTGAAGTGGTGGGGGGAGGGTGCTGCTTGTCGCCATCCTGAAGACGACCTGACTTGGACGTCTCAATGCCCTTAACCCTGCGAGCGTGTCGGTTGCCCTTATAGTGAGCCTCTGCCTGACTCTGGAAGAAAACACAATTTGATGTGGAGATTTGTGAGGATGTTCGTTTCACTTCCATCATCTTCACTCCTAATCTGGCTGCTGACAGAAAAGTGAGTCAGAGAGCCAGTCATATAAAAAATGAAAAAAACATTCTAGTTAAATGGCCTGAAGAGTTTGCTTTACTTTGACATGGCCATTAGGCACACTTAAAAATTATTTTATTGGAATTTCTAAGAATAAATCATTAAACTTCCACTATTTCCAATGTTGTTGGACGACTTTCTGGTTTAAATGTGAAATAGTGCAGGAGGAACTTTTATCTCTCTTAGTGTGCGTGAGAGAGATATGATTTTAGGACTACTAGTAGTCTTAATCTTAATTCATAAACAGTCATATTTTTCTCATATTCTCTTCTCTTCCCTTACAGGAGCATAGATGGGACTGTTCTTCTCCCTGCTCCCTCTTCTTTATATTTTTCTTTTCTTTTTATCGGTGAAATCTGGGCGCTATTTTGGTCATTGTTTTTTTATTTTTCTTGAACGGGTTGTAATTAAGTAAATTTCATTGCTTTGTACTCGTGACATGTGCAATGACAATCAATTGGATTTTATTCCAGACGTTACATGACATTGTATATCTGTCAGTCTCTACATTCTTCTTTGTCTCTTATTTCTTTCTACTGTATGTTCTCTTTTAGTGTCCCCTAGTGTTCAGACTGAGACATCACATAGCTGACATGCCTTGCGTTATAAGGCATTTCAGTTAAATACAATTTTGTGTCAAGACTGTTTAATAAAAGTTATAGCTTTAACTTTTTGAACAATATTTGGTTAAAATGTGAATTTGGAAATGTCATGGCAAGCTAGTACTCAAATGTAATGTATTCTGTCTAAAAAAAAGAAAAGAAAGAAGTGATATCAGTGCATCCCTAGTGATAGAATGCGCAAATACAGCCTTTTTATACAAAAAAAAAAAAATAGAGCAATGATGATGACATGTCAAATCGGTAAGATTACCGAATGAACAATACTGAGCTCTCAAAAAAAATAAAAAAAATAAAAATACAGCCTTTAGACGCATCACAAAATACAGCTGCACTATCCATAAAGACCTAGTAGAAAGCTAGCTGTAAAGATAAGTAGCTTTCTAGCTAGCTTAGCAAGAGCTTTTAGCTATCTGAAAGCTGTAAAAAAAAAATAAAATAATAATGTGCAGCAAGGTTCAATACAGATTCAGGTTTTTCAAAGTACTCAAGGCAGAATAATAGATACTCTTGTATTGGATCACATTACATGGTGTTATTGTTGCTAATGTTGTGACCGCAATACTATAAACACAAGATTAGTTCATTCAAGATGATGTCAAAAACAAGTCAGAGGAAGCCCATAAGGCTCCCAATGGATGCACGGTTGGGGCTTGATGGACCACTGGGTCGTGTTCAAGATGCCTCTGTAAACCTCATGTATTAATTAGCTGGTGATGATAGTTACCCATATAGCACTCATCCTGATTGGTGATGAAAGAGTGGCATGCATAGCTCGCCGCCTGTGTAACTCAACCCTGTGGCCGCAGGGGAATGATGCTTTACTAGCCCACCAACAACCGCTAGAAGAGAGCAACTCTTATTTTCCTAGCTGTTTTCTTTGTGAATGAGTTCGGAGACTTTCACTCTCTGTGACCTTCAAGTCCTAAAAAATCAATGAATGTCGGCCATTAATCAAACGTAGAATCTGGACAGTCTTCGGGGATTGGCGCGAGGATGCACTAGCTAACCACGAAGACATAGATCAAGCTGTCAGATCATTGAGGTGAAGGGGCAAAGTGAATCATGATAAAATATGAATGAAGTGCAGAAGAGTAAGATGAGTAAACGAATGACAACCCTTATATGGAAGGGGATTAGGATGATTGAGGAGGCATGGATGGGATTTGAAAAGGGGAGAAAATAGGAGCAAGCGAACGTCCCTGAAATCCTTTTCTCTCTAAGCAGGATATGCTTTGATGTTTTATCTATACAGTGACAAAGGCACAGAAAATGGAGCGAGCTGGTCTCAGACAAATCAGGGTACAGGCAGCAGCGACAGGCATGTGGGGGGGGGGGGGAGCTGGCGAGAAGGCGACAGATGATACAGTCAACCCCGCGGAGGATGAAAGAGAAACATTATAAACGCCAGCAGAAAACGGGCTGGGAACGAACTTGTCGACAAGGAAGGCGAAGGGGGAACAAACATTCGGGACGGAACGGTGTGCGGCGTGTGCCCGCTGTGGTTCTGCAGTGGTGACGACGGCTAATGCAGCATGGCGTGACGTCAGCCTTGCAGCAGGACTGTGCTCAACACTGGCAGGCTAATATGTCCTCTGCGGCCTGAGATGAATTGGCAACGTTATAATTACAACATGTAGCGCAAGAGGGGAGCCGTGAGAGGCACTTTATTCGGAGTGGTCACATCAATCACTTAGTCACTTCTACTTCGACTTCTTTTTAACAACGGCTTCCCTCAGGCGTAAACAAGAAATGGTGGAGGTCTAATGCAAAAGCAGCTGTGGGAACAATTGAAAAACGTGTCACTGTTTGTCCACCTTCCACCTGCAGAAACTCTACTCCGAGCAGATTATTCATTCATTATTAAAGCGTTTTCACAAAGTTCCCATCCTCTCCAGTTACTCTGGGAAGTTCTGAAGAGTAGAGGTGCAGTGTGACCAATCGTACACGGCAAACAGGTGGCGGGCGATTGGACAACCGCATGACAGAGGCTTGACGTGTATGAGAGCATCTTGCGCTTGAGTGTAACAACTGCCATATCTTGATTTTTGTGCCAGCGTGAGCCTCATTTTGCCTGTTCGGGAATTTAGCAGACCGCTCTGCGTCATGGTGGGCGTTCTTGAGTATCGAAAACTTTTTCTTTGTCATGCGACCGGCGCACCTGGCAATTTGGTGGTTTAAATTAGACTATGCTTTACAAATGCTGGAACCAAGTCTAGGAATTGGCGCAGGTAGTGTAACCATTTTCTGACGTGTGTGGTTGATGTCATCGTATTTCATTTAGTAGTAACATTACAAATGGCCGCCATCTTTGTGAAATAATAAAAAAAAAAAACATGAAATGAGCGCCCCTCTAAAATACTCCATAAAAAATGAATTGTACTCAAGTTGATGTGGCCAGACTGAGTATTTTTGACTGTCATTTTTAGAAATGTTGCCATGCTGCTATTCATGGGTATGACACTGCCGTGCGTGGACTCGAGCAAATCCATTTCTTTTTCTGCCATGTCAAGGACTGCGACTCTCACTTTCAAATTTTAAATTGAGTGAGAGGAGCCGCTTTGATTGCCGGCGAATCAAGTTGGCTCTGTTCACACCAAGGTTATTTTGGTTAACGAAAAAACTAAAACTAAAAACAAAATAAAAAATAAACGAAAATGCTTTTAAAAAAACAAAAACTACATTCTATGTTTACAAAACTAACTAAAACTAACTATATAATTATAGCGAAAAGTCTTTGGTAATTAATTTAACGAATGAGCCTTTGGGGATGATTTTAAATGTGATTTTAAGTATATTTATTTCACTGGAATGAGGACATTTGAAAGTGTCTCACAGAGGTGACGTCATCTAGCAGCAGCCAATAGAGAAGCACCTTCAGATGACGTCGCTCCGAGGCGACAACGAAATGCTTTTCTCATTTTACCATGGTGTTTATCAAATATTGCGCATGAGCGGAGGCGGCAAATCCAGGTCTAGAAAGTAAAAACCCTGTCACAGTTTGGCTAACTAGCTAGCATCAATGGCTAAAGCCAAACTGTGGCAGGGTTTTACTTTCTGGACCTGGATCTGCCACCTCTGTGCACAATTAATAGACATTAAAAAAAATAAAAGAAAACTAATACTGAAACTAACTAAAAGTAAGCATTTTTTTTTTAAATAACTAAAACTAATAAAAACTAACAGAACACCCTGAAAACTAATTAAAACTAACTACATTTAAAAAAAACTAAACTGAAAATGAAATAAAAACTAACTAAAATGAAAATTCCAAAACTATATTAACCCTGGATGCATATATCTGCGAAAATACCATAACCCAGTCTAGCCTGCCTCTGCGTGGATTCAGACCGCTCCTTTCACTAGACTTTCACTGGGCACGAAAATAGAGCCCTGACTATGTCTATGGTATGTGAATGCAGTCATACTGTCGTGAACAAAATGCTCCACATTCTCACATCTATTGCACTTGTGGACCATGTGAGAACATAAGAGGGGGATATAATTAAGTGGCCCCTCACGGAGAACAGGGCAGTGTTACACAGGTTTCAGATGACTCCTCTGCCCGTGTCCTTTATACACTGCTGCATTTAGAGGACAAGTATTTAGCACCCAATTGTCACTACGTATTTATATTTCAGGCTCTGCTTGTACGGTATATCAAAGTTTTGCTGGAATGCTATTTATGTTTTGGATTGTGGTTCCAGTGACAGACTGTAAGAGGGTTTTAGTGAGAGTTTGTATCCTTTAACTGTCATGTCGTTTTGACTTTTTTGTTCCGAGATCATTTTATAGATCTGCGTGAAAGTTTTTCAAAGGTAGATTTTCAAGTATGCCATTTTTCATATTTTTACTAGATTTTTTTTTCATGTAAACATGCCCTAAGATTTGATGTTGAAGTCGGTCCGGACTGGGAATAACAATCACTTGTGACCATTTTCTCCTGGCATTCGCCGGAATTACTCAACCACGCACGACCACCTTTTTAATGATAATCCTTGTAAGGACACTAATACCTTCAAACCAGCCGTTACTTAAATGCACACAGTTTGAAAAAAACATTTATCTTACAAGGTTTATTTCTTAAAGTGGTTTGCCCAGAGACAGATGTACAAGAGCTCTCTCACTGTAAATGTCAAACAGACAACATATAAATCGTCTTCTCGGATGCTCACGTTAAAACCTCATCTCCATCGAGAAATTCAGCTCACTTGAAAAACAAGTAACATTAGGTATATACTTGTTTTTCAATCACATGGTATGTGGGTGTGATAATATATTGGTGTAAGCTATGGACACTAATGAACTAATACATGCAAAACAACATGCGCGATAAAGGACAGCAATGAACAGCATTCAGAAACTTTAAAAAAAAACAACAATTTTTTTATCTTTCCTGTTATTATTGGTGATAATAACTGCATTGTGTTTAGCACCACTCTTTCCATGACATAAACAAACAGAAGTAAACCCTGAAAAGAAGTGACCCGAACTGTTTGGTGAGACATGATTTTTGACTTATCATTTTGAACTGGTGAAGTTGCAACTTTGTCCTCTTAACGGGAACATTACATTCCTTCCCTTTAAATCTTTTTTTTTTTTTTTCACTTTAGATGCGTTGCTTCAAGCTGGCAGTGCACCATCTGTCAAAAAAAGCCTAATCAGCTTTAATGTAACTTTAAAGACGTGCTGCTGTTCACTTTCCTTCTTGGCCTTGTGTCCTGTTTCACACTCTTTCCATTAAATTCTCATCAGAGTAAATCTAATAGTCTCCTGTACCCTGACACTTGCTAGCTAATGCTGAGCTATGATGACCAAGCAAATCAGCCCGGACTCAGAGTGATTAGCCTCATTCATTTGACTAGAAACAATTGGATGTACAGCATATTAACTCATTCACTGCCATTGACGGTTATAGACGTCAAAAATTCCTTTGAACTATTTCTATTAGTTTAACATTTTTTTCCACTTTTGTTAACAAGAGTGTGAAAACCTAGAATTTTTTTTACTGTACATTTAGAACAGATATAAAAAATGTAATTAGTCATGAGTTAACTAGTGAAGTCATGCGTTTATTTACAATTAACAAAAATTTATCGCCTGACGCTCCCTAATTTTTAATGATCTTTTCTTTTCTTTTTTAAATCGCGTCAGGCGAAAATTAAAATTGTAATTGATCACATGACTTCAATAATTAAGTCACGATTAATCACAAATTATATATCTGTTCTAAATGTACAATAAAAAAATATTTTTTTATGTTTTCATACTCTTATTAACAAAAGTTGAAAAAGTGAAAAATTAATAGAAATAGTTCAAATGAATTTTTGACATCTCTACCCGTCAATGGCAGTGAATGAGTTAAACAGGTAGACAATAGCATATTGTCGTGTCACGAGTGAAGCTCGCTCTTTAACAACGACACTCTGGGAATGCCGTCCTAGCGAGAAAATAGTTTGCAAACTCCGATGTCGAATGTTGAGATGAACCCTCACAGGTTAATTTTAGTTTATTTACACATTCTCAAAGAAAAAAAAATGCAAATATGAAAGCAAAAATCACATCACATGTGAAGGTGAGGTAGAAAACAATTATGGGAAATTTATAACGATAGATCACAGTGGATTCAAAACCTTACCAATAAATGAAAAAACAGGCTTGGTTCCGCCATTGGCCAGTGTACAGCAAGGCATCCCAAAGGTTAAAGTTACTTCAAACAAAAAAAGGAAAACACCTTGGACACATACAGTCTTGGCACACTCAGATAGGTTTTTGAAAAAGTGAATTTGAGGCTTGTAAAAGCACTTCAGACAAAATATGGTGGAGATAAAGCGCTTTATAAGTGCATTCCATTTACCATTTATGATATTGATCAAATTGGATTTTTCTTTTTTTTGGACTACGACGTGTTTTTTTTGTGGCAAAAGTACAACCTATTCAAGATGATTTGGCATTCGCTGCTTACATTAGGCAAATAGCAAATGTGGATTTTGGATGCGGAGACTGAGCTCTAATCATAATTAATTTAGTTTTTCTTTATAATTATTTATTTCTGATTTAATATAATGTTTCGCATACCCGCGGTTCAGTAGCCACAAATTCATATTTTTTTTTCAGATTTTTAAAAATATATTTTTGTATTTAATTTAATAATGTATTTTTTATTTTTTTTATTAATGTATTTTTTTGCTAGTTATTTTGTTTTTAGGGGGAGCTCCTGGTTTTCAAGGAAAATACTTATTGGTGGTTTAATTTTCAAGAATATATTTTCAATGCATTTAAAATGGGCACCAATTATACGCAGATTTTCAATATTTGCGGGTGCTCGCGAATAGCAGGCGTCATCTGATGTTGCTTGAGCCGTTTATTACTAGGTGGTAAAAAAAAAAAAATTGTTAACAAGTCAAGGTCATAAAAAAATATATTAAACACAAAGCAAACGTCAGTATCACCTGATAGTAGATGATCATCTGTGAAACCTTCACACTCATTAAATGTAGAGTATCACATGTGCACATGTTGAGTCCAACTGCTGAACTTTAAAAGGACATTCATGACTTGGGTGCGAAGCGCCATGTCAAATTTCATACCTCCGAGTTGAAGCGAATTTGACAGACATTGCAGGAGATGATGGGTCGCTTTGTCCTCACCATGGGATGCCCGAAGGTGTGCGTCATTACGGCCTTCTGGACTGGGTCCATCTGAGGAGGGTAAGCACAAAGGTCACATGATAGATTCAACAACACAGCATGAGCTCAGGGGTTGCAGGTGAGCTGCTAAAAAAAGCGATGTAAACAAGCGTGAATTTGGGGAGAGGTGATTGATGTGGACAAACGGGGGTTGGGCTCTTTCTCAGCAGCTGTTGTTTGTTTGGGCCTCACTTCCTGGGTGCGGTTCAAATGCTTTAATTCACATCGTGTCTTGAGGGGCCTAATTACAGACTCTCTTCGTCCCAAAAAAGACACTACAGTCTATAATGTCTTACATAGATTAGATAGAAAATCTACAGTGTGTTACTGTAGAAAGAGTTGCTTGTAATGTTTTTTTTTTTTTGGGGGGGGAATTAACTAAGATTGTATACTTGGAAATTAAATTCTGGTATTTATAAGTAACACACGCACATACACATACTCACCCACATACAATTTTATTTTTTTTTTAATTTAAAAAAAAGAGCAATGATGATGACATGTCAAATCGGTAAAATTACCGAATGAACAATACTGAGCTCTCCAGGAAAAAATAATAAAAAATAAGTAACATACAGTTGACTGTGGGTTGAACCAATTCATCACACTAAATGCAAAATACAACAACAAAAAAGGTCAGAACCAAAAATGAGTCGAGCTTATTGTTGGAGCTCACACTTTATGAGATATGAGGTCGCTGGTGCTTCCTGTTGGAATTCAGAAACTCACAGACAGTGCGGGTGTTGCCCTCAGCCACCACCAAAAGTTCTCTGTGGTTTTACTCAGCCTATCATCTGCTGGACGCATGCAGTCAAAATGAAAGACCGTTTACGCTCCACAGCTGCAGACACCCGAGGAAATTGTATTGGTCTGAAAAACCTGAATCCTGTTGGAATGCATTGCTGGCATATTCATGTTCTCTGTTTATTTTTGGCTTTTTTTTCCTCCTCTCTTCCTGTCCTTCTCCTTTTCAGTTTGTGTAAGAGAGTGTGTGTCAGTCAACAAGCTGAATGAGTAATCAATGTGAGTAATCTGAATAATTGAGCCAATTCAAGGCACCTCTGCTCCCATTTCAATGTTCAATTCATAATTGTTTGAATTTCAGTAAGTTCTCAATGACTAAATCAAAAGTAATTCATCATACAGATCCCAATGGCACAAGGCTTGAAATAAGCGAAACAACATTTACATTTTGGGCCTAATCAAAACAGCAAAACTCAGAATCAAACATTTGGAAGATTTTCGAATCCACAGAGACGGTCCCAAAAAGCTTCACTGGGTTCACATCACCTCACGGGTAGTTGGAAGTCAAGGGAAGCTCTGTGCTACTAACGCCGCAGCTAGCTAGCAACGAGCTTTTGCCGACTACTGCTGTGGCTAATCACATTGCAGAATCGCTCCAGTAATCCAATAATCATCGCCTCCGTGGCGGCTAATAAGATACATTTGTGACAAATATCATTCTCATGAAGGGATGACAAGAAAAGATGGAGAAGCCTTGCTAATTGCTAAGCTAACCTCAGATTGACTCGGCTAGCGCGTTTAATGCTGCCTTCATGTGGTATCGAAATTATAGTAAATACCACATGTTGAGTTTAAAATTGATTTTGATATCCGAGTTCCTGAGCTGTGAGAACTTTTCAACTCTCAACATGGCGGAGAGCGCCAAATAATTCGTAAATCGTAAAACATATTTACACTTAAAGGCATTATCATCTGCTAGCAGTTTGTTTTAGAATCTACACAATTACATAGCGTACACAATTCAATGTCTTGTTCTTTACAACTCATTATTTGATGTAATTGTTCGGTTTGACAAGCAAAGACGACGTCAACTGCCATGTGCATGTAAATTGTTTATTTTTTTATTTTTACTACTACAACAAAAATACATTAACATAACTGGTAATTACGAGTTCCCAAGTGGTATAAGGTCCATTTTTTCCCATAGCACATGAAAGCACGGGACACTCTGGAATTTCACATATGTCTGGCTGGAACCGCGTTAGAGTGGAGAACATCCAACAAGAAAATCTACTAGCTAGACCCACCCAGAAATGAATTACGGTACGCTAAATCATACGTCAATCAGGAGGAGTGTTAAAATGCCGCCAATGACAAGTTCTTAGGGTCATTTAAAAAGTGTTTAATCTAAATTATATTGTATTCCATATTCAAGGAAAGGTTGCGATTTTAAACATTATTTGATTAAATAAAACACATTTGATCACAATTGCGAGACGTAATGATATCAAGCATTTGATTATATCTGATTTTTTGGTTGTATATTCAAGAACAATATGTAGGCAATCCATTGACTGATTATTCATAATAAGATGGAAAGTGATTTATGAAGGTCTTATGACATGCGTGGCCACACTCCATGTCCTCAATAACGCCGGATGAATCATAAACTCACACAAGGGTCATTTCGCCCGAGCGCATCCAGATGACCGAGACGATGTTGTGTGCATGTGTGTGGCCACGCCGACCTTCACATGAAACTCAATCTGGAAATGAAAACCAGGAAATGCTGACTGTGCGAGAACTTGGGCCTCTTATACAATTGATTAGCTCTAAGTCATTTTCGCGCTGTAGAACACTAACCTAAGCTTTTTTATTTTTTAAATGAGTGTCGCTGTTAAATAAAAATGTAAATAGCTGCCACTTTGCGGAAAAATGTGTAAATCCTCGGTATGTCTTTCTGGTGACAAAAATCCACACTATACCAAGCACCTTGTGATCATCTCAGATTCTGTTTATTCAGCATATATTGACATGACCCGGAGCACTTACTGTATTAAAGTTAGGGAAGAGACCCAGAGTTGCAGGGTGGGGCGACTCCAGGGGGAATTGTAGGAAGGGCTTCATGTCCAGGGGGGACGGCGGGAAGGCGGCGGGGCTCCTGAGGAAGGCAGGGACCGGCCCCGCTCGGTTTACACTTCCTGTACACAAAGACAATTTGAGATGAATAAAAAGACGTGCTCCAATAGATTATTCTCACCCGCTACCAGAATTACCTTTGACCCCAGCGACTTGCAGTATCTTGGATCACATATCCTCTAAAATCAATACAATTCTTCCTCTGACTTAGACCGGTAATCTTTGAAAGTCGAATAATTACAACTTGAACTGAAAAGGAAACCAAGACACAAAGGATAGCTTAATCTTGGTCTCATATATCGGTATATAGAGGTGCGCTTTGTCAAATTTTTCTTGTTTTTGTAGTTATTTTGTTGTTGTTGTATTTTTATTCTACTTCTTGTATTTTATATATTTTTTCTTCTTGTTCAACTAAAATCAAATTATTCTGTTATTTCAGAAGATTAGTTGAGAATTTTCATCTGAACAGCGTTAAAGCTTAGAGGACTTGCAGAAAGCAAATATGGTGCAAAATGTCTTGCTAAAATTAAGATTCAGTATACGAACTATTTGAAAAAATAATCTAATTGCAACCCCCCAATATTGCGATTGTGATTGATTATTTTTGACGAGATCCAAACAGATAAATTATACAAGTTAAGGACTTTTTTCCCCCAGACCGATTCTACTATGAGTACTCAACTCTTGGGTAGTCACCGATATCAAGTACCGATACCATTAATACTTTTGATATATGAAATGTATTTAATATATATCTTTACCTATTTAAAGACCCATGTATCCCAATATGGCATTTTTCCATAAAATCGCATGAAATTATGGCAATGTTTTACTATCGTTTTCCCATTTTGTTCATGAATATATATTCTGTACCAAGCACACAATAAAATTCATTTAAATAAATAATTCAACTATTAAACGGCATCTGTCAGACATGTGTGTCTTATGTTCCTGATCATAAAACGGCCCCGCGAGTGCCGATACTGTGACATAAAACCAGGTATCGGCCCGATATCAATAACTGGTGTCTGTATCACCCATTCCGAATACAAATGTTTTGGTTAGGTTAGGCTTTCACTAAAACAAAGACAAACGAAATATGAATTTCGAATGATTAGTTTTGGAATCCAAACTTGCGTTGAATTGAAATGCACTTCCCGTCTGCACCTCTCCTCCCACGACGCCTCTTGCTCACTTTCCTCTCACTTGCAGCTCAGCCACACTGGATGCCTGTACTTAAGGACTCTTGTGTGATGTGCAGGGAGAGGCCTAAGCTCCTTAAGCCTCACAACTGGGGTGCTGCAGATATCTGCCTCCTCTCACTTTCTCTGCCGATCCATTCCGACGCCAGGCGTTGTTTTCTGTCCTCATTTCATGGTCTCTTATTCTGCTTGCCTGCGTCCGTACTTTCTCACTTGCGCGGCTCGTCTTTATCCCCCCCGCCATTATTTTGCATGCTATTCCCACCGTCGAGATCTTTGGTGGGAGAAACCTGCAACATGCTCAGGGTCCAATCTGACAGCACAAGAAACAATTTGAATGTAATGCAGTCCTCGTCCTTTTATTGCTACTGCTTTGTGATGACTGCTTACCCCCCCGCTGAGGAATTGGTTCAGTGTTGTGCTATTTTGGTGAGCCAGACATGTTTCTTTCACTGATTGGGAAGGCTAAGTACAAATAATTTTTGGATGGCAAACAGGGAAATCGCTCAAGTCCTCCTTATTTTCTAATCAAAGAAGTCAGGGCACTTTTGTATATTTAGTAACAATGTAAAATACCATTTAATATAACAAACGATAATGAATGTTCACAAAAAGAGAGACATAATAGCGATAATGAACAATAAGGCTAGAATTCAAGGTTACCGTAAGGGGGAGATTTTTAGTTTTCACTCAAAAATAAACACTTCTTAAACACTGGGTATATACACATGTAATCCTTCTCAATCAACACCTCTGGGCTTCTGTTAGTGTGTGGTGGTGATTTTGTCATCATCCACCATCACCCCAGCCTGTATTCTGCCATTTTGTTGTGTTTTGCCATGAGAGGGACGTTTGTGGGCGGAAAGTCTATGTTTACCCCTCCAGCCAATCACAGAGCGGGGGGCGTGTCGTTGAAGGCGGATGAGAAGAGTGGGGGTTGAGCTATGGGAGGATTCAGTTTTGAATGGGTATAATGTATAATAATGTTATGTTTCAGTTTTGTAGGGGTTGGATTTTGTTGGTATGTTTGTTGTTTTTGTATGTGGTTGGTGTTTGTCATGTGTTCCTGATTTCTCCCCTTGTCTCGTTATGTCTGATCACGTCCACCTGTGTTTCTTCCCTTTCCAGTGTAACCAATCGGTGCCCTCAGCCTATTGTGTTCCCCAAGTGTCTCTTATTTGTGTTTGTGTATTTAGTCTGTTGTGTTTGTCCAGTCCGGGTTGGTCCATTGTCGTTTCCAAGTTTTGTCGTTTCTCCCACGTCTTGCTAGTTCCTCGTCATGCCACTCGAGTTTGTTTTGATTTAGGACTTTGTTGTTTTTTGTCGGCACGTTGTTTTTGTTTAATTAATAAAACCCTTTTGTTTTGGACTTTACCTCGGCCTCCTCGCTCTGCCCCTCCCACACTTGGGTCCAAAACCCCAGCCAACCGTGACAAATAATCTGCATGCTGTTTACAGCATCTTGGATTAAAAACAATCAAAGCGGGCTGGAAACCTTCTGTGATGTAATTAAATGCTTGGTTAACAATGCAAATAAAAGAAGGACATCTCAAGACGTATGGATTTAAGCAGGAGGTGTAATATTTCCTCGCTGCAAAAAAGGACTGTAGAAAATTTAAGAAAACAATATAGTAAAATAAGAAAATTATTACTTCAAATAAGACAAATTATCTGCCAACAGAACAAGAAAATTTTACTTAAATTTACCTGTAAGATTTATTTAAAAAAAAATAATAATAATACAAGGCCCATATCAATCATTGCGGTCTTGAAAATAGTATTTTCAGACTAAAAACAAGTAATGTTGACTTTTTTCAAGCTGTAATAAACAGAATTATTTTCTTAAACTACATGAGTATTTTTTTTTTATACTCAAATAACTTACTTAGCCTGAGTGTCAAGCAGGGAGGTAAGAGGTCCCATTTTCTTTGTCATGATATAGTCAGGAATTGAACCCACAACCTTCAAGTCTGAGGGTAGGCGCTTTACCACTAGACCACTAAGCTGGTACTGAAAAACTGAAAAATTAGCTTAGTGAATATAACAAAATGAACCATATCGTTTTCAGTACTTTTTTTCATTTATCTTATCACTAGATTATGCAAAATCTTAAAATAAGAAAACTCAAGAAACCCCAGTTCAGGGTCTTAGATGTTGGTTAGTTGTCATCTTAAAGTGTGGGAAATGCTTGTTTTAATCCTCACAGTCCTTAAAACTGGCTGTTAACACTCAATGCCAAAACTGCTTGATCAAACAAGATAATTAAGTAATAAGTATTTAGGTACATTTAGGTTACATTTCTGAATTTGTAGCTTACTTAAGATTTCACTTTTTGCAGTGCTCTCTGCCTAGCGAAGCGTGCTCCCGCTGCTCATTTTACGCCACATTACAGTTTAAAAGTCAAATCATTTCTGCCGTTCCTTCATTAAAGTTGCATCATGTCACAATAGAGTCATGTATTTCCAGCTAGAGTCACATCCTTTGCCAGCTTGTCTTCCGCGACCTATACGCTCTTCCTGAGTGATTTACAATGACATCAGATAAGTGAATGCGGCGCGAGCACATAGGACGACTGGCATTGATTGGACACATTGAGAGGAGAGTTAAAGTGTTCAAGTGCTGTCAAACTCTATAAATCCAGACCTCGCCATCCATTGGCCCTCCGCTCAGAAAAAGGGAACGACTCGCCTCTCCCAGACCCTCACCGCAACTGCCTTTTGTTTTCTCATGCAAATGTTTAGCTGTGAAAAAGATCAATGCCCATGTAATAGCTTATTGAATTTCGGGGTGGATTTGTGAGAGCCGGCCTGAAATGAAGAGATGCAGGCGGAATGCGGGGGAATAAAGGCGGGAAAAAAATGACAACCACGGGCCAGCAGCTTATCACCACAAAGCGCGGCGTGCGCGCGCAGGCACGTGCACGCCAACGTGCTGTGTCTCAAATTGGCAATTCATTTGGCCAATTTAGCTTTAATAATCACAGAGGTAATGTCAATGTCAGCCACGATGGTGCCGCCTCTCAGGGTTCCCTGGCTGACTGCATCACTCTGCTTCATGGTGGCACCAAGACAGGGAGTGGGAGGGACCGTTGGCAAAAAAAAGAAAAAGAAAAAGAAATGCAGCCATCTTTCCTTCTTAGCTCGGCACAGAATGTCAGGCGCCTCACATCTGCATCTAAATGGGCTGCTGTGCACAGATACCTCCAGAATCCTCCCCTGACAACGCTGGTGTATACAGAGCATCCAATGTGGTGCCTGCAGGGCTGTCTTGACCCACTCTGCTTGTGTTTATTTTCCCCCGCAGTTTATGCGGCGGCATCACACATTCTCCAGTTGATTTGGTGGTAAATAACGCCGTAAAGTGCAGGTGATCATTTATGAGCATCATTTAGCTCTCCTGCTGGCAGATCATTTGAATGAATTTTAATTGGTCTCACTTTTTTATGCTGCCTGTCTTGGCCGGGTCTCTCTTGAAAAAGAGATTTTTAATTTCAACGGGATCAACTTTGTTTGAAAAAAAAAAGGTTACAAATCTAAATAAATAAATTCATTAAATAAATAAATACATATTTTTGACAGGCAAATACGTTTCAACATATTTTCAAATACGTTTGAACATACTTGCATATACTTTCGAATGTACGTGTAGGCTAAATGCTAAAAACTTTTTTTTTTTTAATTTTTCTCATAATGCCACAATGTTTTAACCTGCTAATGTGATTGATTTTTTATTTATTTTTTAGCATTATACTGCGGCATTATACCAATACGCAGACCTTGTTTATTTGCAATTTTTTTTATAATTTATTATTATGCCTGCAGTGCATGATTTCCATTTGGTAATTTTTTTACCACAATGGCACAGGGTATTGACTTGCGCATACGCAAATTAAAAAAAAAAAAGGATTTTTTGCAGTATTTGGCCTACATTATACCAATACGTTCAAAATGAAGTAAACATCGTTATTTGTATTTTTATCATTATCATTATTATATATTTATCATTATGTCTGCAGTGCATGATTTCTGTTTTCTAATTGACTTGTACATGTGCATACCCCGTGGCATTAGGGTGAAGAAAAAAACACAACAAAATTTTAAGCATTTATCCAACAAGTACGTTCGAATGTATCATATTTGCAAGCACGTTTAGAAAAAAAAAACTTAGGTTCAACTTTGTCTGCTGACCTTTGTTTTTTTAATTTTCGCTTTTTAAATATTAAAACATTGCATTTCGTTATGTGATATTTGTTGATGAACGGGTTACATTGACCCATGGACATTGTTAAGAAACAAACAGAACAAGAGCGCTGCACTTATTTTCAGGTAAATTAAAATGTATTTTCAAGGACGTTAAAACAAAGTAAAAAGTATGTTTGAACGTATTTGCTAGTACGTTCGAATGCATTTACAAGTACTTCGGAATGCACTTACAAATACATTCAAACAAAAACAAAAACGCGTACTGCAAAATGTTTACTGCACATCAGCAGTTCCACGCTTGCACACTACGTAACCTCTAAATAAACACTGTAAACTTTCCTGCGACTGCAGCGTGACTCTGCTGTTCTATGAATTGCTAAGCATGAAATCCAATTTACTGCAGCTCAGCTTACCCCCAAAGTCATACGAGCGCTTTTTTACCCTAAGCATGGGACCGACCACAAAGCACACAAACCACTGCTGTGTAACTTCTGGGCTCGGTCCTGATGAATGTCGCGTCGGTGTGTGTGAGATCTGGACAGCGCGGCTTGATTTAGGTTTGCACTTTGTTTTAATGATAGATGTTCTGCGCCCTGGTGGCTGGCCTTAAATGCTGCCTGCCACACAACTCCCATAAGTCCTTTCACCGAGAGAGTGAATGTGTGTGCGTCAGCGAAATCTCTGAAATCTCACCGTTTTTTGCAATTACCAAACACTTGTTTTTATTTTCCCCATTCACATGAATTATGATTATGCAAGTGTGCTGTCAAATTGCTCTAGTCCAAATTTTCACAGACAAACATGAAAATTGCCATTTTAACATTTGTCGGATTACCACAGTGGCAAACATCCCCTGATTAGCAAGGAGATGAGCTTGTGGAGGAATAATAGCAGCCGAGGGGGGGGTGGAGTCGATCGAGCACGAGTGGAAAAAAAGAAAGGGAAAGAAAAAGCACTGGACTAAGAAAGGGGAAGTGAGGGAATGCATCTGAGGTTGCTGAGGGGGGGGATGGGAGAAGCCGCATGCTTTAAGGTGAGTTCAAGGTGAACAGGGGATGTAAAGAGCCGTGTAACCTGCAGGTTAATGTACAGGAGAAACATCACTGGCGGTTGCAGTAGAATGTGGCACACGTTGGTTAACAGTTCCATGTTATTATCAAGCGACTTCCACTTATTAGCGAAACAGTACCTGCCTCCGAGGCTTAACTTTTGGCTGTCACATGCAAAATGTCACATGCGCATGAGAAATTTTGGATTATTTTTTCATCTCTCCTCATTGGATGGGTATGTTTTGTCACATTTAAATATCCTGAGCTCTGTAGCAATATATCCAATACTTGGAACATATAAACATAGTGTAAAACGACCGAAACCGGCACATTAGCCCAGCGCATTAAAAATGCCTTTAAAAGTCACACAAAGCTGCCATTATGGAGCTTGCGAGAAACTGCGCACATTTCACAAGGTCTTAGTTCAGAAAGCGTCTACAGATTTTTCTTGGAACCTTTCCTCTGTTATTTGCCAACAAACTCACCTATTTTTTGTTTTTGTAATCAGGTCAAAGCCCCGTTTACGGGAAAAGCAGCGCTTTGCTAACATTTTGGGGCATCTAGAGGTAACTTGACCTAAAATTCACATCACAGTGTAGATTTTATCACTTCACAATAACAGTTTCTATCTATAAACATAAGTGTAACAATTATAACGGAAGTCTTTCTAAAGGGAAATTTGCAAATCTCAAAACTTAAACTTAAAATGCAACACAAATAGTGCAAATGAACACAAATACCTAAAACACTAATAAACTTTTGACCTTATAGGCTCCTCGTCCTGACTGACATATGCAGTAAGATTCATTGCTGGGGTTTTGGATGTGTGTGGACTGTGTAACCGTTTATATATTATTTCCTCTCTAGCCACTAATTAAACAGATAATTTGCTGTTCATAGTTAGTTCATTTTCACTGTAATGCAACTCCAGCCAGACCTCTGTTAAAAGTGTGCCCTTATTTTGATGTTCCACGACTCTACATTTTACGTTAGCTTAGCAATTAGCAAAGTAGCAGGTCTTCTCTCTTCTTGCTCAGTGTGCCGCATGCTTAGCTATTTGTCACAAGTGTAGCTTATTCGCCAGCACTACAGTATTAATTTACCTGCTAATTTGCTGTTCATAGTTGTTAATGCTTTGCTGAAGCCAGACCTCTTTCAAAGGTTTACTGACCCCCTAAGCATTTATTTTGATGTTTCATTACAATACATTTAACGTTAGCTTAGCGGTTAGCAGGGCTGCTCCATCTCCTCCTGCTCTCCTCTCGTTCACCGTGTCGCATGCTTAGCTATTTCTCGTTGCGATATTTGTGGCAAGTGTAGCATATTCGCCGCTATGGAGGGATTTGTGACTTAAAGGAGCGGATTCACACCATGGAAGAACAGTGATTAGCTGTGCCAGCTAGCCAAGTTGCAGCTCTTAGCATTCCCTCAACGGTTTACTTAGCAGCTATGAAAACAGGGAAGACTGTTTGACGTGGATGTACCGTTTTGTTTCGTTTAAAATTATACAGACCAAGCCTTGCCGCCTAGAATTGCACGCCAGTTCCAGTAACAAAGAGTCCACCCTTTTTAGATGAAACATGAACAAATTAAGACAAAGGGAAAACATCTCTCAAATATGAAAATATGCATTGTAAGACTCTCAAGCAGAAACCGGGGATACATCCACAAAGGCCTTATTTTGCAATGACGTAAGACAGATAATTGTGCGTTACCACCAACCAGGAGAATTAAAGCATACGATCACTCTTTTCAGGGAAGCTTCTGAGCAGCTCTTTAAATGACTTGGTCCTTCAGGGAGCTGTTGGAACATCCCACACCTGGTTGCTGAGTCTATTTTCATTATACTGAGGTCACCGTTTTGCGCAGTTTGAGGCCAACAGACGAGCGCACGGCATGAAACCACAGTGAAGGTCATTAAGAAATCCCATTGTGTCAACACGAGCCGCAGCCTTGCCACTCCACATTATTATTATCCTTTTATTTGAGCATTTACACACCTGCTGGACCTTGACTAATAGGGCCCGCAGAGCAATGCAACCTGAGCGTGCAAGGAACCCAAGGAAAAACCTACGCAGAGGAGTCAACATACGTTGATAACAATGGAGCTAGCAGGTGCATCCCACTTTTTTTTTAAAGGGAGGAGACAAAGGATGGATGTTCAGGTGACAGACAATATAGAAGTAGGATGTCATTTTCTAGGGGAGCAATAATTACAGGTTATATTTTGAGAGGCTGTGTGGTTCGGTGCAATCGCATGGTCTTGAAGCAACACACAAAGATAATGACGGGTAGGCGCCAGGCTCGTGACCCTCAGGCCTTATTTGGCAACCTTGAAACCAGCAAATGACAGATCTACACATTTCTGCCTTTGTGCCGGAGTCTTTATTATTATATATATGGTCACCAGACTTCTGGCTCAGCAAAAGCCTTTGTCTGTGCCTTAGCAGACATTTTAACTGGTTCAAGAAATATAAATCAACTGGCTTATTTTCACTGGCCAAATGTTAGTCATTTTAAAGGATAAAGAAAATATACCTTTGGTTATGTGTACAATCAATGCTATTTGTTAGCCCGTCAAAGGTGTTTTGCATTGTGTGTTAGCATTAAGCTAGCGGAGATTCTTAATACAAAGTTGTGTGGTTGTTTTAAATACTCTGTGTTTAATTATTATTGTAAATGTTTAATTTGACAGTAAACAACAACTGGCAGTGGCAATAAACAGATTGAAGCATCTTTTTTTTTTTAAAGATATCTTTTTTTCAACTTCTGTTTGTTGTGAAGTAAGATTGGTTGAGTTTGTTGCCATGATCTAATGCTCGTTGTGATCTACTGTTTATTTAGAAGGTTTAAAACTAAATACTCTAATAATACAAAGTCCTCCATAAGTGACTGATGATTGTAAACGTTATAGGCATAAAAGGTAAAGAAAAAGAAGCACTTAATTAGCCCACTGACTTTTAATTCAACATAATAAAAAAGCTCCAAAACTAATAATACACAGCATTCGTTACACACGCCACCTCAAGCTGAAATAACCCTGATTACTTTTGTAAAAATGTTTTAATATAGGCTACACAATTATAATACAACATTAACATTCCTGACAAAACTCTGCACCCTTGGCCTCTCGTGCTATACTTATTAATTTTTTCCTCATCTTTCCCTTTCCAGTGTTTTATTGTGAAAACATGAAGCTGAACAAACAAAATGCACAGAACTGTGAACAATAACATTACACTGAACAAAATGGTATCCAGGCTGATCCACTAATATTATGGCCCACTGATGTAGCTAGCAGGGTTGTCAAGGCAATGATGGAGATGCTATTCTCCTCGTGCAATGATTTAAAATCTTTTGTTTTACTTGTTGCTTTAAGAAATGTGCTACTTTTGTGATGCTCATTTTTCCCAATTCAATCAAACTTCTGCTAGACCCAGTCAGTCTGTGGGAATGCGTCAATATTGGTCATCATCAATGAGTTGCCTCGATTTAAAGGTCATGTTGTTTATCAAAGGCAACATACCTCTCTGATTCTTTTAGGAGGCATTGATGAGTGGCAGGACACTCACACACACACACACACAATGCGAGGAAGGTCTGCGTGAGAGTAAAAAAAAAAGCTTTGGTCCTTTATTTTAAATAAGTAACGACCGCAAACCTCAGGATGTGAAATATTCATTAAAAAAAACACAAAAAAAAAAACACACGGAATAGTCACCAAATGCTGCTCTGCACCAAGGGAGATGAGTCATATTTAGCACATGTTTAGAATGTGTGAATCTTTGCTCTCCGGTGTTCAAATGGTGTCTGGGCAGAGAAAATATGCTGATGTGATTGTGACTGATAACAACATGTGAGTGTGTTTCGAGACAAAATCTGATTATGCTTGTTCTAGCACAGGGGGTTTGCGCGTGAAAGCTAAAATAGATTTAATAAAATATTCACTCGCATAATCTACAGAGACAACACTGTCATTGCAATTTATCCAATTACTATTTTATGACTCTTCAAATGATCAAAACCAACATAAATGTGTCACCTCACATATAAGAATTAATACGCACAGTAATAAAGAAAATGATGGATGTGAACTCTGCTCTTCGCAACTGTCACGTTGTCACCTAACAAAATAGACCACAACAAAAAAAACATCTTTCATTCAAGTACATTTGAGGGGGCCTAGTGGTGAAATTGTATGTTGCTCTCTCACCCCTCCCTTTATGAACAAGGAGAGGAAATGAAGATGACCTTCAAACATTGTCATAATGTAACATTGTCCTTGCATGATCACATCAGCAATCAGTGCGCACTTTGATATCACTATATCAAATGTTGACAGAAGCATTGCTTGACAGACAACAAACATTATCTACTGTATTTGTGCATTCAGGGCTACTGTAGAAAAATGGCGCTGCAAGATGGCGGCTCTGTTAAAAAAAACTAAACAAAACAAAAGACCTGCTAAATGTGCTATGGTAAAACCAATTATTCTTTTTAATCAATTCTCCTTACTCAAATTTGATTAAAATAAATAAATAAAATAAAAAGTTGACATTATTCTTTGTACTTATGTGCTGTCCTTTCATATTATGAATGAGCCATGAAAAAAAGTCAGACCTATCAAAAGAATTGAACACTGACTAAATGCATTTCAAATTAAATGTTGCTGGCTAAGGATGCCTTTTGTGTTCATAACTTATGGAAACTAAGCAGTAAATTGAGATGACCGATCATTTCAACTGTCACATGAAATGTAATAATGTGTAAATGTACGTCTTTTCTAACCTTAACATACTCATTGACCTGCCAAGAAAATTCCGTAAAGCTGATCATGATAACAAAATTGTCAAATGCGCCAATTATGAAGAAAAACGCAGCTGTTTCTTTGTTTACTCGTCTGTGACTGACTACATGCATCAAAGTTGCACAATGTACCCCAAACAACTTTGATAACATAAACATCATTCATTTCTCACCTAAGATCATCCTGAATCCTTCCACAGTGAACTTCTTCCCGTCCACCACGTCGTCCTGATCTCGTCTCCTGCCAAGTGTGCTAAAGCTCGAGCGCGCCTCTCTCAAAAGTCAGCATCAATGCGTAAGAAGCCTCCGACATCACAAGCTTGACTTTGCATCCCGCTGTCGTCGCTCCTCTCCTGCTGCTTTTTGCGCCTGTGATCTCGATTCGCGTCGTAGCTTGAGGAGAAGCGCGTCGCTCCTGCACGCAGATTCTACTGGATGCCAGACGCGAAAATAAATGTCTTCACGAGACGTTCAGTCAGGAACAACAGCGAAAAGAGCTGAGGTGAAGCTTCACTAGAGGAACCTCTGCACTAACTCTCTCTCTCTCTCTCTCTCTCTCTCTCTCTCCCTCCCTCTCTCTCTCTCTCTCTCTCCCTCCCTCTCCCTCTCCCTCTCTCTCTCACACACACATATTTGGGGTTTGGGTAAAACCTAAAGGCACCTTGCACTCCCAAGCTGTGATTGGCTGCGGCCTCAGCCAATGAGAGCAGTCGGAGCGGTGCATTTTCTTGGGGTGTTTGAATCGGGAGGCAGGGGTTATGTTGCTCTCTCCTGCCTTTTTTTTTTTTTACCAGCCTGCTGTTTTCACACCCCATCACAAGCAAATGGAGGCATTTGCTCCCATCTTCTTGTGATGTGTTTTCGCGTAATGCATAAAAAATAGGAGCAGAGGCCGAGGTGTGACAAGAGATTGACAGCCTGAGAGAATGGATAGAACGTTTGAGGGAGCGGATGAGAGACTGAGTTTAATGCACACTGACTGGGGATGAAAGCGCGGTCTGACGAGACACGTTGGCAGCTGTTTTGACAATGCTGATGGGGTCCCGAAAAGCAGGCGTTTACCACTCTGAGAAGGCAAGGCCAATGTGAATTCCGGGACCTTTCCACATGACCTCTTAACTCAGTCGTGCACGTTTCATCTGATAGACTTCACATAGTGAGATAAGGTTTCCTCATTAGTGGGTCCGGGTTTAATAATGCAGGTAGGTGTATTGTTGTAACCAATGGGCCAGGTGCTAATGTGTGCTGTTTAAGGATGGGGGAGGGAGGGGAGCAGGCACAGCACGACTTTAATGGATGTCACCAAAGTAAACTGAAACCAGACCTGCAGACTCAGGTGACATGTTATCCAGTGTGTGTGCGTGTGTAATTTGCTCGTCTATAACAAGCAGCTTTTATTATTACCAGAACCACAAATAATTTATCCTTACCCCGTGAGGGTCAGACCGACCATAGTGTTGTATGTATATATATATATATATATATATATATATATATATATATATATATATATATATATAGCTACTCTAAACATGGTATCCTGATTAATATTGCGTTTGTGGAATGTGGATAATTTTACTGCCATTTATACTGTCAACTGAAAATGACATCACAGTGCCAAAGGACTCAGGTAGCGACGATCATGGCTCACCTGTTTTCTGGGTGTGGTCATGTGACGTTTGCAAGATGATGTCATTTTCCGTCGACAGAGAGTGGCAAAATGGCCACATCCACTCTGAGATGGATAAAACAGGTAGATTGTTCTGGTTAATTTATAGTCTACAAACACAATAGTAATCCGAATACCATGTTTTTCAAATGGGGGCGAATAGAACAAATAGTAAAAAAAAATTCAAAAAATAAAATTAGATAAGAAAATTAATTATAAAACAATAGACAGTCGACCCCTGCCTACTCACGATTCAACACCCGTGGATTTGCCTATTCGCAGATGGTTCTTTTTTTCAATATAAAAAAATTATTTTAAAAAATAGTTTTTCTTTCTTTGTTTACTAACCCAATTTCATAATTATCAGCGTTTTAGAAAAAAAAAATTCTGTTTCATTTTTTTTTCCCAATTTCCCAATGCATTTCATAGGTGCCAATTATACATGGATGTTCGTTATGTGTGAGCCAGCCCAGTCCCTATTGCACTCATCGGATCTGAAGGTAGCAAAACTTATTGCTGCTTATAAAATATATACTTTTCTATTAGTTGCTTTGCTTCTAGTGGACCCCCCCCCCCCCCCTGAAAAAAAAATTAACAGATATCAGGATCAAATTTTACGATTGCAGACTTGTAGTTGTTATGCAGAGTCAGTCACATGACTGTGGAACACAAATGTGAGGTGAGACTCCTCTTACTCAACAAAAAAACTCAGGAAAAGTAATCAATAATGTATGCTACATGTAATGCTTGAAATGACCAAGTGGGAGAGCGAAGGGTATTCCAGTAGTGTGTTGGTGTACGTGTGTCCCATCTCGAAGACAGCAGGTCACACTTGTCGTATTCTAATTTTAGCTGTGATCGTTAGCACCGAGTCCTCAAGATGCCCGCCAGTGTTAAACAAAGTCGTCATTGGACAACACGTGTGTTGGTCAACACCTTCAGGTCAAAGGCAGATACAGTACGAGCAAACTATTTAACACTCCACCTGCAAAAGCTCCACCCTTAGTGATTACAAGCGCTAAGGAAAATAAATCGATATGGATGAAGACTATGGCAACTATTTCACTTTTTTTTATTTTTTTTATCGAAACAGTCTGAAAGCAAAAGCTTCCTCATGGACACTCATTTGACGGTGATCAAAGGAAGAACTGAGCATGTTGTGGTTATTAGACAAGGTCTATCCTGCATTCCACAATGAGGCTCCAGTTTCCGAAACTTCAAGCAATTGAAAGATCCTCTTTCAGTGGAATGAATGAACGTATAGTTGTGTTTAGAATAATAGACTTGTGGAATGTAGTCTAATCATCCTGGGCCAGAATAGCATTTCCCATCCCATGTCACACTTACATAAATGCTTTTTGACTATTTCAAGGTTTCAACTAGCCAAAATTTGTCTTGTGCCGAAATCAAAATGACAAAATGAATGTTTGCTGTTTCCTTTGGTCTCTTGACGTCTCCCTAATTTGTTGGAATTTAGATTTTAGTTTCTGGAGTTGATGAAAGATTCTGGTTGGTAACCCGGTGATGTCTGGTCGGTGCCGGATTTCACTTATCTTTCTTTTCTTTGATCCTTCCTCGGGTCTCCTGACAACCTCACGAATCTAGCTGGGTTCGGAAGTATTCGGTTTTGGTGAACGGTGTGGGATTTTTAATAGGTTTTAGGTGAATTAATGAGTACACACTCACACGCACATGCACATTCTCACGCACATACAAAAAAAAATAATAATAAAAAAAAAGAGAGAGAGCGCAATGATGATGACATGTCGAATCAGTAAGATTACAGAATGAACAATACTGAGCTCTCAAAAAAATAAAAATAAAAGTACCAAATATATTTGATAAGTTTGAGTTCAAGGCGCTCGAGTTCACCGACACCAAACTCGACGTCCTTTATGGATTTTGCTAGCACACAATTACTGAGGAACAAAGAAAAGTCAACCTCTTCCCACACAATCGCCCACAATCTCTTGACAAGGTAAATAATTAAAAGTTGTTGATACAGCTGCTTTTCTTCTGTCGTAGCGCATAAGCCCCAGACATCATACGCTAAATATTCAAGTAGGTTTCCACCTATAAAATGCTGATGCACTCAAAATCCCTCAGCGCTCTCAGCATCTCTGTCGCTCTTTGCGATTGAGTTTGTCATGCAGTGAGACGCGCTCGCTCAAGTGCTGGCTGCAAACGCAGAGGAATTTAACTTGGATCGCTACGCAGTCGCGCAAATCAAACATGATACTGCGGCACTGCAACCGTACCTGCGTTCCACCCCATTACCAGTTAAGGTGTCAAATCGGATCAGGTGTCATTTATGTGCTTACAAGTGATGTTTTGGACATATAGGGGATTATTAAGTGAACATGCAGGAGCCAAGGGCCGAGACTGACATATGGCACAATGTCGAATAAATGTCAATCTAATTCTGATGGGATCAAATATCAGTTTAGGAGACAGCTCAACTCGCTTATGGGTTACACACCTCGCACTGAATGAGTTAGATTATATGTGAACAACCTTTCATGAAAGCAAACAGTGATGACCACTCATGTTTTTGAGTAACAATTTTGCTATATGGCACATTAAAATAACATTGTAATCGTCATGAGACAAAATGAGTCTGTTGAGACCCTTTTGAGAATTCTAAAAAAAAAAACGGATGGTAGGCAGTAGCAAAAAAAAATTATGAGTGTGGGAGGCAGTTCGCATCCAAACAGCATCTTCGGGAGGCTATTGTGACACCCTGCAAAGAAATTCACGCAGACACTGCCAAAAACAAACAATTTTGAAGTTGCATACTGTCAAATAATAATAATAATAATAATAATATTAGTTATTATTCCATGTAATATTGTCAAAAACATTTCATAGTCTAATGAATGAAAAATCCAATTTGATCAAAGTGGTACATGGAGTGCACTTATATAGCGCTCTATCTTATCTCATTCAAGCATTTTGGATTGAAGTACACACTGGCATGTTCACTCACGGAAAGGTTAACTTTATAATAACAATAATAATAAATTAACCTCCAGGATCTCGCACTGTATCCTGGCCAACAGCAGAACAGTTTATATTTGTTTTCCCTACAGTCCCATTTTAAATCTATATACTGTACGTTGCTATTATCCTATCTAGTACTAAGCTAGTTCATATGTCAGGACCAGCATCCAACACTCTAAAAACAGTAGGGTAAAAAATAACCCAAACTGGGTCAAAAAGAGACTGACCCAACTTCTTGGGTTAAATGGATTGGGTTGTTTGTACCAAAAATGACCCCCAAAATTGGGTTATTTTGTGGGTTATTTATTTGACCCAACTTTATGGGTTACATGAATAACCCAGTGACAGTTAAATGAATAACCCAATTCATTTAACTGTCATTGGGTAATTCATTTGAATGAATAAATAATCCAATGAATGAATGAATGACCCAATTCATTTAACTGTCGATTGGGTAATTCGTTTGAATGAATAAATATTCCAATGAATGAATGAACGCATGCGTGAATGAATGTTGAATGAAAGAATGAATGAATAACCCAATTCATTTAACCGTCATTGGGTAATTCGTTTGAATGAATAAATAATCCAATGAATGACCCAATTGATTTAAATGTCAATTGGGTAATTCGTTTGAATGAATAAATATTCCAATGAATGAATGCATGCATGAATGAATGTTCAATGAAAGAATAAATGAATAACCTAATTCATTTAACTGTCAATTGTGTAATTCACAAAAAAGTAGCTAGAAAGTCACTAAATGATGTCATTGCCTAATTTGCATAATTGCAAATATACAGTGTATGTATATAATAGTAATGGACACTGTAAGAGACAGGAATAACCTCGTGGCAGAGGCAAAAAGTCTAAAAAACAAAAACTCGCCAGATTTAGCAGGAAAGTCGCCAAATTGGCAACCGAGTGAATAACCCACAAAACAACCCAATTCTGGGTCATTCATTTGACCCAGCTTTTTGGGTCAAATGAATAACCCAGCAACGGTTGCATGAGTAACCCAAAAAATTGGGTCAACTGAATGACCTGAAAAACCAACCCAATTTTTTCAGTCGTTTTTGTACAAAGCAACCCAATTCATTTAAATGAATAACCCAAAAAGATGGGTCAGTCCCTTTTTGACCCATGTTTGGATATTTTTTGACGCAGCTGTTTTTATAATAAAGTTTGAAATATTCCTTTTGTTTGTTGCTTGCTCTGCGTTGGCCGGCCAACAGCGAGGCATTAGCTGGACACATATTGCCATAGCCTAAGTACTTTTTCTCTTCTTTTTTTTAATAGTCCAGGTTATTTTTCTGAACTGGCTTTCCTTCGTGAACTAGGATAGCACTACTATACAGGTCGTTATTTGAATCAACATTAAATTCTTCTTAATTTTGGGTTCTACTTTGTACCGCCCTCCCCTTCAGAAATGTCTCGATCAGGTAACTTTATGTGATGCGGAAATGGGAACACATGCTGGATAAAACATAGCCTCCTCAGCTACGTTTTCCAACTACAAAACTGTAGGGAGACGCGGGGAGCAAAACGACCCAATTATGTCTTCATGTTGCTTTAACTCTGGTTTATTTTTATTTCATTTGCATGACACACGAGCACCTTCTGTCAACATGCCACGGAGGGGTTAGGCTAGGGGACAGCGGCAAGGGCGACAAAGTGGAGCAGTGAGCACGTTTCAGCAGGGGGATACTTTTACATGCAAACAGTTCTATCCATGCACCCCCCCCCCCCCCCACCACCCTTTGATATGCCACCGTGCCCCCTCCCCCTCCCTCCCTCGACTCAGAGAGCTGCACTTTTCTCTCAAAAGCTCCTCTTTCTCGCCTCCGCAATAAAACTTTCACAAGATGCCTCAGCATCACATCTGGCCGAGGAGTGCAGGAAGTCGTATTCTCCTCTCTGATCTATTTATGGCTCGTCAGCGTTTGTACACTCGTGCATTCTGCTGCATGTGTGGGGCCTTTTGAACTCGCGTAACAGCTCATTGAAACTCGAAAGCAACACCAACGACCACGGGACACCAGCAGGGCTGCTACATTTTTCAGGATGCTCCGTTGACATCGTTTGCAGCTGAGTTGGAATTCTGAGCACTTCGTGTTCAGAGAAGGTTGTTTGAGGACAATTGAGTCCTGCACAGTAACAGCCTGCTTTCGTGGTGCATGTTTATTTATTTTAATATGTTCAAAAAAAATACACACACACACACACACATATGTCAAATATTCATTCAAAATGATTCAGTGCATGAAAAAATAAATATTTGAGGAGTATATTTGATTGCATTTGGTCCATATTGTACTGTAGTATATGCAATAACTTTTTAATGTAGAGGTGCAATGATTACTTGACTAATCAACACCATATTATAAATTATCAAATTAATTGAGAACTATTTTGACGCGTAACATTTTTTTGCATATTTTCTGACGTGTGGACCTAACCAGTATGAATCATATCTAAAACACTTGGGTAAAAAAAAACAACTCAATTTGGGTCAAAAATCCACTATTGGGTCAATTTGACCCAACTTTCTGGGTTGTTTTGCATTAAACACCCCCAAAAAAATTTTTTATTGTAATGTACAAAAAAATGGGTTCAACCCAGAAAGTTTGGTCAAATTGTACAGAGTCGGTCCTTTTTTAAATGTATTTTTTTACATTTTTATTTTTACCAAAATTGGGTTATTTTTTACCCATGCAGTTTTAATTATATGTTTGTGCATTGGTCAATTTGAAATAATGTTGCTATTTTAAATAAATTGATGTAAATTTTAAAATGTTTTTTAATCCAATTAATCAACAAAATTATCACCAGATCACTTGATTAGTATTATTGATTTTTTTTTTTTTTTGCAGCCCTACAGTCCTTTTTTGTTGAGAAATGCACCTGACACAAACTACTATTAAATTATTAATATGCAATCTCCCCCTATTCATTTTCCAATATTTTCATTCATATATGGAATAAGTCTTTTGTAATTATGAGGCGCCGAGCAACATGTATTTCAAATGGTGCCAGTCTTGCGTTTGTTTCTGGCTCCTCTTCATGTGATTTGCCTGCAGTGCTGCTTTTGTTCTCCACCTCCAAGATAAAAATCACACATCAAATTCCTCTTTCCTATTAGACCGAGGTCCTCCGTTCTTGCTTTGAAGATTTAATCAGGCAGATTTCCTTGATTAATCCTCCACATGTCCTTTCACGGTACATAATCACAGAGTTTGATATGAGCTCCGGTTGGATGCACACTTTTGATTGAGCACAGTCCCCAGGTACCTTCATTAGCCTAATTATTCACACCCAAACACACTCCATCCACCAGTTTGCATGTAATTAGGTTAATTCTATTCCCCCATCTTCTCGTTTGCTGGCATGTGCAGATCTCGACAAATGTGCACTCATATATATGATCAACACTACAGAAGCTACAGCAACTTAAACCGAATATGAAGATTATTTTTTCCATTCTTATACCTGCACAGCAATGAAGGAACGTGATTGTAACGCCATTATTATTATTATTTTTTAATCAAGGGCCGGTTAAGTTGTCATATTGTTAAATGCTGACATCTAGTGGCCAAATGCTCCAACTTCAAACAACCAATTTCATATCAGTAATATCACCAGTTAAACACTTGGTGGCGCTGCTAATCCGCAGCTATTTCTCGAATCCACTCATTGACCATACCTAACGCGCTCCCAAATTAGGAGATTTGATTCCCAAATTGTCGTGAGATTTTCACAATTTGATTTACTCACACATTTACCTTTACATTTACAATCATATATTTAGAGTCGTTGTAAATCACTGTACTTAAGTGTGCATATCTTCAGTCTGCAACTTCATTAGATTTAGCAACAAAAAAATATAATTCAACTATTTTGATCTATAGACCTACTGCTTTCTATCAATAAATGTTCCGACCAAAAATCATGAGTACAAGTGGTATAGATGATGATCAATGAATGAACGCTATAAGAAATGTGAATAATTGAGTAGTGTGTAGTGGAGGATACAAAGATAATAGTGGTTAGGTTCGATTGACGCTGTTTGCAGTGGTGTGCAAGTGCATATTATGTCGATCGCAAAAGTTTTGAGGTTAAATCCAGCCTAAGAGGCGAAAATCAGGGCGTGATGTATCATGATGAAGTGTAAAGTGAGTGTATCTTGAAGAATTGGAAACTACTTCATTCAGTGCTGCTCAAACTAAAAGAGCAATATAGCTTCCAATGAAACCTCTTCCACATCAAAGTGCAGTATCAGGGATCATGGGGTCAAATGGGGTCAGGTCAACAGCAAT